>NW_009212986.1:0-7430 GCF_000690835.1 Fulmarus glacialis | reverse complement strand
TCCCTAATACAGGTCATCTCCCCTCCCACCTCACAATACCCCAAGGGCACAGTTAAAGCCTTTCCGGATAACATGAACACTCCCTGGAGTGCTAATCATGCTGGAAAGATTGTTGGAGCATTTAGAAACCTAAAGCTTATCTTCTGTGCCATACAAAAGGGGATCTGCTTCTGCAGACATCCTAATCTGCAGGATTCTATTTAAATTTCAGCTAATTCCCAGTCCCACACTGGGAATAAGAAAAGGCTGATTAGAAGTTGGGTGAATCAATGTGTGCTGAATGGCCTAGAGAAGTAGGAACATTCATTTTGGCACTAATAAAACTGGGAAAGCTGTGGGTGGATGACTAAAAGGAACAAAGGGCTGCTTAACAGCGTTGAGCTAGGGTAAAAAGGCCAGGAAGAAAAGCACTTATAAAACTTTATGACTAAGATCAGAATGAGATGAGAAATACACGGGAAGAAGTTTTGGATCAGGAAACATGCCACTCACAACCTACGGTGAGTCATATCGACTCCTGCCTTTTAGGACAGGAGGTCTGCCTCGCTGAAAGGGTCAAGTTCTCCTCTTCAATGCCCCCACGAAATGGCTGGTTTCCTTCAGTGAATTCATGTGACTACTAACCTTACATTTCAAAGCAAGATAAGCACGAAGGCGCCAGAGCTGCTGGTCGTTCCAGAGTTGTATTAAGATCATCAGCATTAGGAAGGGGGGGAAAAATTACCCAGAGGAGGTTACAGGGCAACAGATGTGCCCTGAAGGACTCGAAACGAGAAGAAAGAGCAACAGCTTCAGCCTTCAGGAGGAGAGGCTGAGCATTCAACCAAGCCGGAAACGGGACAACCTGGGGCCAATGTTACAGCACTTTGTCAGGGCCTGTATTTCATCTGCCCTTGCTTTATTTGCCCCGTGGCTATAGAGAGAACTTTCTCCTCCAAAGTTGTCAATTTGCAAGTCTCATGAGTGTTTAACTCGCTTAATAATCTGTTTTTTGTTAACGTATATTTTGAACCGCAGTCTCTGTTCATTAAAAACAATTTTCTTCTAGAAGTACAGAATGGTTTCAATATTTTGAAACAGCAACATGCCAGGTCCCATGGATAGCTAGTGTTCAGACTTATTAAAAAGATTACTGAAACTTTCAAATAAGAATCTTTTCTGATGTGTTTCAGAAGCAGTATTCAATATGAAAAGCAAATACAGCACTGGGATAGATACCTAAAGGTGCTTGGTTTTGTGCCTTGATTGCCTTCTAACAGTTTTGTCTTCTTTTCCCCTCCCCCTTAAAACCTACAATTCAACCACCTTTGGCACTGATGTGTAGTAGACCAGAAACAATACTGCGCACTGATGTGCAATTCCAAGCGCTGTCATAAGGTCACCGTGCCCCTCACAGAGCTTCTGTCCAGATTTTGATTACTTTTAAAGATTATTTACAAAACTCATTAGGAACACTAGTGCTGAAGCTACACAGAAAACAGCTTAGAGGGATTTTTAGGGTTTTTTTATTTAGTAAGGCTAAATTTGTGTTTCAGGCACTCTGAACCACAGTTCTTGGCAACATGCTAATTTTCTGCCTGAAAGACTTCAAACATCTTTGCTTTCTAAAGAGATTTTGAACTTCTGCTACCAACACATCCCAAAAGGCAATGAATGAACAGGATGAAATAGGTTCAGTGAAGCAGAGATGCACTTGGAGTGTTCGCCACACTTCCCACCATCTCCAGCAGAGTGAAGGGGGAGACGCGAGACAGTAGTGGGAAAGCAGTGCTTGGGGTATTCCTAACCCTACAGCAAAAAATGCACCAAAAGACTCAGAAGAAAACCTTCTGGTTTACAGATGACCTTCATTGACTCAAGAGGTTTGCAAGTTCAGGTAAAATTTGGTTGCATGCACACATGCTTGGATATTTTCAAACTATACTGATAAATACTAAGGTTCCTTGATTGTTCAAGTTCATTGATTATCACAGACCTACTTATGCTCCATATGAACACGAGAGTCTTCAAAGCTATTCTTTAATTGTGATCCATGTGCTTGCAAGTAGACAACGTATCTACAGTGTACGTCAAGACTTATTCAGAGGAACACATTTACTTTCTTACATTTAAACGCATCTCACTGTAGCATGGAAACACTGATGAGTGCTTTGCTACTGACACAGGTATGCTCTCAGGACCAGAACCGACTTTCAGTGCTGTTTTGCAGGCATGTGGAGGAGGAAGACCGCAGCCTTCCAAACCGCAACAGGCTGCTCCGGCTTTTTTTCCCACACCTCAGACTTCAAGGCTCCTATGAGAAATTGTAACTTCTCAGGTCAAATTACAGACTGAGGACACCTAGCGAGGATTTGCTTAAATATCAACACCACAAAAACTCTTCTATCAGAAAACGATTTATTAAAAACCATTACCCCCATTAAATGTTCTTTTAAAAAAAAAAAAAACCAAAAAACAAAACCAAAACTTCTTTTTTTTTTTTTTTTTAAACTCAGTTACTGATGCTATGGAAACAAAAAATCCTAGTCTATTTTCCCAAATGTTTTCTAAGCTTGGTCATGCCACCACACACTGCTTCAGTTCCTTCCACTTTCCACATTCTTTGCTTAGACTGGTGTTTGTCAGAGTTTGAGGTCAACAGGTCACTGCTGTATTTTGAAAGTGTTTCATGGACCTCAGACCACCAGTAGAGTCAATCAGCACTAGCAAGCTCATCAGCATTACTGGTTAAAAGGGCTCCATGGCCTCAAACTACCAGTAGAGCTCCAAACTGCAGGATGGCAACCAATAATTGAAACTGGGAGCAGGCAGAACTTTTAATTTTTACCCATTTGAATGACTAGAGTATTATCGTGTCAACAGTAAAACAAATAAATACTTGCATAAATCTCTTTTGTTGAATCACTAATATATTGAGTGCAAATAGGTTATTGATGCAGTTGGCAGAGTTTTTACAGAAGACATTGCAAAAATCAGTTAAAAAATTGTATTTTTTTGGAGCAGGAATAATAAGATGAAGACATTTTATGATGTAATCTGATCCTTGACCGACTTCTTTTGTGGGTTAAAGCACTTCTATCCTTTGGATTTCTCTATGCTGAGCACTTTCATTTTGGATTACTGCAGCTGTGTGAGAGGTTTTTAAAAAAGCTAAAGTTAAATGCTGTGTATTACTTTGGGATTCTCAGTCCATCTTCTGCTTTAGTCCTGGAACTGAGCTTTTACTAGATCGGAGCTTCTCAGCTCCTCCAGAGTATTGATTTAGAGCACTATCTGAAACCATAAGACATGAACAGGTAAACTAACAACTTTACCTACTTCATTGCAGATTTATTTAAAAAAAAAAAAAAAATCCCCAGACAGCCCCTCTTCAATACCTGATGGGTATATGCCAAGTACCCACACTATTCTTTCACCTCTCCAGGTAGATCATGCAATGATTGATAACTCAGCCTGTGCTCCAGCCTGCCCCTTAATTGCCTTAAATACCTGTTTCATCATATTCTCTCTGCTGGTTCCCATGTTTGAGAGGCATACGAAGCCAGGCAATGAAGATGTTTGATGGCTTCAAAGTAAAATAGAGGCAAACAGAGACAGCAGAACCTCTTCCCACCCCTCCCAATCAAAGCTAAACATACTTCTGAAACATTTGTTAGTTTAAGAGCGGATTGACTGGGGAGGGCCATTTCTCTGATGGTAACACAAAGCCAACAGCTCCCCAAAGAAGCAAGCACCAGCCTGAAACGGGTCAGAGCACCTGGGGTGGGGGAAAGCATAGGGAGACGAGTGGAGAAGCAGCTCTAATATAGTCTAACGACAGAATTCACAATGGAAAAGCCAGAATAATTTCAGATCTCTTCCTAGTATGAAAAACCATGGGAAATTGGTAGCTGGACCACTATTTAATCTCTCTCAGGGTAAATTCACCCCAATGTGCAGGACAATTCACTGGTACAAGACAGTACTGTTAGGTTTTTATTATGTGAAATCAAATTGCCTTCATTTTAAGTGCTGAGTATAGGGAGAGTACAAGAGCATACATACGTACTGAACACAGCAGTATGAGGAAGAGAATGAGGTGACAGGATGAGCCACCACGATGGCTTGCGCACTGAAGCCCTATGGCTAAAAAGCCTTGTAGTCAGGGACATGACCCTGCAAGTGCAAGATAAAGACACTGCTCCTTTGGGGAGTTGAAGGATGACGCATTTTCCATTCACTTGGGCGCTAGATCAGCCTTTCTGAACCAGCAGATTTCTTTTCTGCCCACACTGTGTTTGGTGCTGTCTTACTGAATGAACTTCCATTATCAGGTACTGATAAGAGCAGGATACAGTCTCCATCGTTACCCAATTCTTCAGTTCTTACTGAGATTCGTGTTACACTAACCGAGCACACAGTTCATGCTGGGAGAATGATACTCTCTGGCCATCCATTCAGAATAACTAGCTAATTCAGAACTTTGATACGAAAAGCGGAGGTAAGACGAGCTCATCAGAGCATGAAATAATACCTCTCAACACTGCTGAATACCATGAACACTAAGCACGATGCTGTTTCTCTGACTAGACATGCCTGTTCATCAGACCTGTGCTTTTGTGCTGAAACAAGAGTCACAGCAGTGACATATCAGCAGTTTTCTTCCCAGCACCCAGGAACACGGTCAGCTCTGTCACAGTAAAGCTCACCTATAATTATACTACAATGCAAAACCAGAGATCTGCTGGCTTATCTCCTTTTCAGATTTAGTATAGTCAATACTCTAAGAGTTTGTTCAGTGCTATCTAAAACACCTCTCACAGAAGAACTTTTACTACCTCTCTCTTTGAAGATCACTCTTGGTGTTAGGCACCAGGGTCCTTAGGGGAAAGGGAGCAAGGCTTGCCCAGTTCCTTGTTCTGAGCAAGTAATGAATCACCATTTAAACAACACAGACCGATAAACAGGCAGTCACGGTCTCAACTTTTGCCCTGAGCCTTGTGGATTCTCCCTAAGCACCTGCTTGGCACAGGGCAGAGCCTGTTCCGGCACTACCCTTGCCCTGAAAAGTGCATGCACTTCAAATGTGCATCATGATAAGGAAAGATTATCAACAGATAAGGAGCTGGGGAGGGGGGAGGATTAGCCTAGTAAAGACCATGAACACAAGGCAGTCTTGGTGGTTGAAGATTCGCATTTTCCTGCGCTTGCCGTGGGTATATGTGACATATAATCTTCCCTCTGCGTCCTCCAGGCACCGCAGCCGGCCATCCATAATCCCACAGGGTTTCATAATCGGGAAAGTCTCCTGACAGTCAGGCTGTTTTTTTCTCCTTCGCAATGCTTCCCTACCTGGCTTCGAAATTTAAACGCGTTGCCAGTTCTTACGATTTTATCACAACTGTCCCACGTTGTTGTTTTTTTAATTAAAATTTTAACTCCCAAAGGCAAGCAATTATGCAGGAATCTCAGGTTTCATTTAAAAAAAAAAATTCCAGACCTCAGAAATGCTAAGAAAAAAGCTTGAAAATGAAAAAAATACATTGTAAAGGTTAAAAATGTAGAATGAGACACAGAAACCAAACTTTTAAAAAGTGAGATCAAGACTGTTCATATTCCAAACTTTTATTTTTTAAATAAAATATTTTTTCCCCCCACGTGGAGGGACTAGAATAGGAGGGGATGAAGCTTGAGTAAGTTTTGACTGTCTGGGATTACTAATACTGAATTTTACTGTTAATTTGACAAATAAAATGTGATTAGTCTAAAGAGGTCAAATAATCTCACATGCAAGGAGGAAGGACGATTATAAAACTTGTTTATTGTTTAATCCCTGTTACGAATGTCTCAGATTAATTGAAAATTAATTCTTCTTTGTTTTTGCTATTGTTTACAGAGCACTAAGAGAACATCAGATGCTTTATGAACACTAGAGGCTGACTTAAATAATGAAATATGAATACACGACCTTTATATGAGGCATGGAAGCTGAGCGTTCTTTAATTATGTTCTCTGACTGGTCCCAGGCTGTACCTTTTGCTAAGCTGAATAGCATTAAAGATAAAAAAATGCATGCTTTGCGGAGCACTGGCAGCAGAGGAAGACAGGCAGATTCAAGTCCACAATGGCCTTCCTGTTTTTACAGGACAGCTAGTGTCTTCACTAGCAAAATGCTTAAATATCATCAATTCCTTGCATGTGTCTTTGCTCTGTTACAGCCATATAAGCTTTCACACAAATGCATCGCTCAGATTACCTCACCTGATTGACTCTTTCAAAGAGTTTATTTATTGCGACCCTACAAGAGCACTACAAACCTCAGGTGAGGACACCATTATACAAGGCACTGTCTAAACAAGCACCACAAAGACATGCCCTTCCACAGAAGGCCCAAAGTTCACAGCCTCGAATTCGGGCAACAATATCCCAGGCGAGAAAGTGGACAAACAGGACTAGGTGGAGGGAGTAAGTTCACACACTGGTCTAGACATAGTGGCCACTAAGGAGTTTGGAATTTTATTTATGTATGTATTTATTTAATAAGAACCACTGAAGAGGCGTATTTGCAAACTACCATAAGACCTGAACCCCTTCAGCTCTGTAGCAATGCCATTCACTATTTCAATGCGTAATATCCAAAGGAGCAAACATAAAGCTGGTCAGATCAGAATCAGGCTCTCAAAATGAGACTGTCAAGGGTATTCTCATCCAAGAGCTCCTGAATAAGGCACAATTACAACCTCGGTGTTGTATTTATTAGGGATGGGGTGGTTTCAGTATTCCATTTCCCTGTTAAGCAGACACGTACTAATACGTGAATGCCAGACACTTAATGACAAAGGTACACGGAAGGTATGCAACATCTGCAATCTCATGATCCCTGTGGCAACTTTTTTAAAAATCT
The DNA here is from genome assembly GCF_000690835.1 of Fulmarus glacialis. Lineage (NCBI taxonomy): Eukaryota > Metazoa > Chordata > Aves > Procellariiformes > Procellariidae > Fulmarus > Fulmarus glacialis. The sequence goes on along the minus strand of NW_009212986.1, from coordinate 547 downwards.
TCTCCAATCTATGCAATTTAAAGTTAAAAAAATGAAAGAAAAATTCTTTGCATCCACAGCCTGGACCACTATTTGCTCCAGTGGCCCAAATGGGGCTACCCCAACCCAGCGGCACTGGAGCCCCTGGGGTGGAGACCAAAATCTGGAATAAAAAAGCCATTCCCAGACTAGAGAAGACCTAATTATTTTCCCTTACAACTTCACATACTAACAGCGCATTTAGATTATTCTTCATCCTAGTTCCTCGGTGGACTGTAAATGGTAAAAAAGAAAAAAAGGGAAAAAAAAAAAAAAAAAGCCCAAAGGAGGTAGGAATTTCCTCCATATCGAATAACGGCAGGCAACGATGCTTTTGTCGTGGTTACTCGGGGGCCCTCCAGTTTCCACTGCAGCCTATCCTTTCCCCCACGGGCTGCGCAGAGCCGGCTGCAGCAGCAGGGCCCCGAGGGCAGGAGTCCCTGTGCCTCGACCAGACCCCTTTGGGGGAAGGGCCCAGCCACACACGACAGCCCCCGAAGGGGAAGGCAGAGCTCACCCCTCCCGGCCC
>NW_009212985.1:0-31252 GCF_000690835.1 Fulmarus glacialis | reverse complement strand
CGGCGGCTAAGAGCAAAGAGGTGGCTTTGTGAGGACAGCTGGGACCAGGGCGAGGGTGCAGCGCTCACCGTGGATTTGCTCCCCGATTCTCGAAGCTTGGGGAAATTGAGAGGTGTCAGCCAGCAAGGGTTATCGCACTGCCTGAATGCTGCCAGGCAGGGCTGCTTTGTGCTCCCTGCCAGCACAAAAAGGCTCCACGCACCCGGGAAAGCAGGCAGCTAGAGCATCGGCCATCCCAGCGCCCCGGGGAAGGACGGGGATAACTGCACACAGGGGATTGCACAGCGCACCTAAAAGCCTGAAGTTTGCCCTCGGGCCGCGCCTGCAGCCCAGAGCCAGGGCAGCCATCCCCCAGCCAGGCAGTGCCTGCACCGGGGAGACATTTCAACCCAGGGAGATGAGCAGGGTGCCCCAGATGCGTGCCCTGCAACTGCAGGCTGCCCGGAGAGCCAGGCTTCAGCCAACATTTAAACACCGTTAGCTGCCTCGCTGCCGTGCTCAGGCTAGAAACCAAGATGATGGCGGAGCTTAAAAAGCAAAGCGAAGAAACACCATTAGCAGATCCCTGAAATGCTTCTTCTAAAACGCGGGGAAGTCAACCATTAGCAGAGTCTGGACTTCATCTCTGCAGTCTCCATAATTAATAACTAGCTCAGGAGGGAACCGAGAATACGACGTAACTGATGCAGGCAGGAAGAAATCACACAAGCACTTCAGGCCTTGGATGTAAGCCCAGAAGTGCAGGTATAGTCAAAAAATTAACTTAATGGAAGGACAACCTCCTGCTTTAACCATCCTTTTCCCCTACCGTGCTTGCACTCTGCGCAACGTCCAACCTGCGAGGCTGGTGGAGTCCAACACGTGGGTCCCAACCACAGAAGCGCTGATGGGTTTTCAGAGTCACGGCTGTTTTTTTCTGGGCTGCTGGGTAACACAGAGGCCGCTGCACGCACTTGCAGACCAAAGCAGCAGAAAGCAAGCCAGGGAGAAACAAGGAGACCTGCTCTTACAACAAGCCCGGTGGCACCAAAGGAACCGGGGCTCGGACCCACAGGAGCACGTGGGTAAAAGGGGCCGCAGGAGGTCTCTGATGCAACCTCCCTCTTGCAACAGGATTGTTGCCAATAAGAGATCTGGGCAGCCTGGTCTTGTCTGGGCGATGCTTGAAACCTCCATGGATGGAGACACCTCGCCACCAGCCTTTTTTTCCTAATATCCAAGCCAAACTTCCCGTGTTCCCCTATTACATCATCTGCCACAGCTGCCAAAAAGACTTTGACCGCATCATCTTCCTAATTGCCCTTCTCATTGCTATACCTGTGATTAGATATGCCCCCAGCTGCCTCCTTACCACACCGAGCTGTCCCAGCTCCCCTCTGTCCTCCCAGGCCCTCTGCCCCCAGCCCTAACCAGCCCAGGAGCCCCAGCCAGACCCTTCCCAGCATCCCTGCATCCCTCTTGAATATGGGGAGAGGCCCAAACTGGACACAGTTTCCAGGTGTGACCTCCCCAGCGCTGAGCAGAGAGCCAACAGCTTCCCTTGCCCCGCTGGCCCTTGCCGGAGTGGCACAGGCTGCGTTCGCCTCATTCGGGAAGAGAGCAGCTACAGCCACGCAATACCCAGCACGACGGAGAAGCTGCCTTCCTGCCGAGAGCCCTGCTGTGTCCAGACAAGCCCTCTCTTCTGGGGAACTGCCATTCTTCCTCACCTGCCTTACAGGGATGTGTCCAGAGAGCCTGCGCAGGACTGACAAGACAGACAGGGTTAGGAACGCACCTACGGAGCCCGAATATCAGACCCGAGAAGCAGCGCAGAAGCAGACCCTCTCTCCCCTGGGAGGAGATCGAGCCCCAAACCACCTGGCCTTCCGCATTACAACAAAATGCCGGCCCAGGGCTCCTGGCTGGTGCGGCGCTGCCTTTTGCAAGCACCCCTAGAGCCGGGCCGGGCAGTGCTGTAGCAATGCCAGCTACCTGAGGTGGCCGGGAATGCTGTTTTCAGCTTGATCCCTCTCTTGCTGACAACTCAGCGGCGGGCAATCTAGCCGTATCCCTGACTTTGCCAGCAGTAGAAAGCCAGTACCAGCAGACTGGGGTCCAAGCTCTCCTCTCCCTGACGGTTGTTAGCAGTTAGCCTTGCCGGTCTTAACCAGTCAACAGTAATCACTCAACCCTACTGGACATCCTCCCCTAGATGCAGTAGCTGCCAGAGGCCCCCGAGGCAGTAACACACAAAGGAATTTGGGCCTGGTACATTAGCAACGACCGGAAAGCAAGCAACAAAGCTGGAAATAATGAGATGTCAGTACCATCGTTGCTTCTAGTCATCTGCAAACGCAGCCCCTCCTCATCAGCAGGTACCGGCAGGCCAGCTCTCTCCGGTGGCTCGCTCTGGTGGCCCTGCACCGCCTGCCCGTGCTCATCGGAACTGACAGCCCTCGCTGGCTACATCCACGTGCAGGGTCTTTACACCATTTGTCAGGGCTCCCTTGCCTCTCTCTCCTCTGCTCTCTAAAAGCCTTGAATGATCATGATGAATTATAGATTAGCTCTGGTACACATCGCCTTATGTCAGTTTTCTCAGTCAACCATAAAAAATCCTGCTGTTTTCCATCCCCTTCCAGAATGATCATCATAACGGAGCAGGAGGTGGAATAACTCTTTAGTTAGAGCAACTTTTAGGAGAGAAGCCAGTAGAGCTCCATGTTTAGAGGTGTGACACCCCTGGGCTATTCAACTTGTACCTTAGAAAAAACAACAGTGCTTTTATTTTGGGGGTGAGGAGGAGCAGACGAAATAAAAGGTCTGCTTCATGTATACAGACACGAAGAAGTCCTAACGAGCTCCTCCTGAAGGGCCAGTGCGGCCCCAGGATGACCACGGGCAGGTATGCCGACATTGCTGCCGGATGCCCTACGAGGATACCCTTTCAGAAGCAAATCCTAGACCAGCAACGCCTGGCTAGAGAGGAAGAGCTTTCGGCCATGCGACCCGGCTTACCCCAACGGCTCCCTCCTCCTCCAGTTTCATCACGGCAGAATCGGCACACCTCCCTGCCAACAAGATGAACTAGTGTAATATCGAGCGGGAAACAGAGGACTGAGTGCATGTCTCTGGCTTCTTGCAGGCTTCAAAAGAGCTGTGTTCTCTTGGGAATAGCTCTAACGACTGCCGCAGATACCGTCCTTGCAGCCACAGGCTCAAGATGCAATTGTGCAAGCGACAGTATGATGTAGACAGCCAAGATGTATCTCGGAGAGCTCCCATCGTTGAGAAAGAGCGTCCTCCTTTTCCCTAGGGCCCTGTCCGTATGTCCATCAGCATCACAGGGGACGGTAGCTGAATGCCTCTCTGCTCCTGGCTGATATGGCAGGGGAAGAAGAGAAGGATGCTGCATCAGAAGAACTGCTCATCAGTGCTTGCATTCCTCCCTTGGCCCAGAGGGTCAGAAAGGCTCAGATGGCAGCCCCACCAGGATCGACACACCGAAACCTGGAGCTGAGGGAACGACGTCCTTGCTGGACGGGACGTGCGTCACCTGAGGAGCCTCAGGAGAGTGGAAGAGGCAAGTCCTCACCTGGCAGGGACAGGTAAAGACCGCACTGAGATGGGTTTGCCAAAGATCCTTCCTGAAATGCATGAGACGAAGGTGCCTGCCACGCGCTAGATGATCATTGTAGGTCCCTTCCAACTGAAACAGAATCATAGAATCGTTTAGGTTGGAAAAGACCTTTAAGATCATCAAGTCCAACCGTTAACCTAGCACTGCCAAGTTCACCCCTAAACCACGTCCCTAAGCACCTCATCTACACGTCTTTTATTCTATGTTCTATCTTTGCCAAGGGCAGCCCGAGTCCCCTTATCTTCCTGGTTAGCAGCAGACGCTTCCAGGGAAGGAAGAGAAAAATGGAGTAATAGGCCCGTGGCCCTCCAGGAGAGAACATGATGCCTCTCAGCAGCCCTTCGCACTGCCAGACTGAGGGAAGAAGGATTTTGCCAAAGAAAGCGAGCTGAGGGCATGATGGTTTTGGCCACTGGCAGAACCATCTTGCCAGACACAGCATACATGAGAACACCCTGGAGGAAGATGAAGTAGGTTTAAGTTTTTAACAGCTGAGAACTCTTATGCTGAATTTCAGCGAAAAGCCTGATTTGGACATTACGCTGTGAAGAGACTGAAGTGGACTGGAGTGGTACCAAAATGCTTTCAGCAAACAGACTCCCGCTGATATAGTCTGAGACGTTTTCAAGTTGCACCATTAGATTTTTAAGAGGTCTTGGAAAAAACCCGTAAGGACCGCTGGGAGCATCTTCGATAGAGAAACAAAACCCAACTCCTGAAACCCACACGAAAGAGAGGAGCTCACGCTTATTTTCTGAACTTGTTTTCTTCACGACTGCTCGTCTATATTCCATGTCACCTCTAACGGGCCAATGTGAGCTTCCCTTCAGCTATTTTTGAGACTGTACCCTAACAAGTTGTAAATCTTATTACGCCCTCTCTGCTAGTATAGCAGAGGAGAATACTTCCTCCGGTGAGACAAAGCATATAATCCAGTCTTTCCAACCAGACCGTTTTGTTCCTTCGAACACCGCAGCCTGACAATGCCAGCACAGCACACAGAGCTGGTAGTCAATCTTCCTTTCCTGCTCTCCTATTTTTTGACCTAACATATTTTTCATCTTTGAAAGTAGCTGGAGGCGTTTTCTTTGGACTCCCCTATTATCTTAATCACTTGAGCAGAGAAACAAAACAGGTAGCCTACCTTACAGTCTGCTTTGCAAGCTTTGGTTCCTAGAGAAAGGGTAATGCTATATAAGATGACTGGGAAGTTGCCCCATAAAAAGTTTACCCCTCAGAGGTATGAAAGGCAAGTCAGAGCTAAGAGCTCTGCTTTTGTCCGAGCACCGCCACCAAAAAAAAAAAATCACTGCTCAAAAACGCAGCAGATGGAAGGAAACCTTTTTTTTTTTTTGAGTGAAGGTGACAAAAGAGAGGTGAGCAGTTTTGCCGCAGGTGCTTTAAAGCAGCGCTGTAACGGAACACTAAAAAGCTCCAAGAGGAATTGCTTGTGACGTGCAGTGCTGGAAGTATTGTCTGTTTCTCAAAAGAGCAGTCTTTAAGATCAGGAGGATAAATGCTACACTTACAGAACTGTATTTCTCCTCCTGCGCTTCCCAAAGCGGCCATAACTTGTTCAGTGCAACAGCAACAAAGCCTTATTCTTCATCCGTTCGTGTGTCCAGATCCGACTGCCTCTGCTTCAACCCCCATACATCAAGCAAGACAACAGCTCATGTGCACGCAGCAGCAATGTGCTGTCGGTGGGGTATCGCAGTCACCTATTTTTATCTTTGATCCTAACCCCAGAAGAGCAGAGAAACAGCTCCTCTCCCGCAGTGCCGTGAAAACAATATCAGCATTGATTGACTCTGGTTCAGTACATAAAAATAAGATATCAAGAGGACGTAATTTGGCCACGCTCCCTGTTAGTCTGTACCGCACAGAACATCAGGCATCTACAGGGAGCTTTCATTTAAGGTGGTTCCTCCCCGCTCCCCAACCAAGAATGATAAAAAGATGACAGTGTTATCCCAGAACAGTAAGTCGTTGAGAAGATAAAAATATAGCAAAGATTCCTTTACCTCCTTGAAAAGGAAAACGCAACAAGCACAAAAGATGTTGATTCTCTCATTCTTTAAGGAAGCAACACTGGAAACCAGCACTGTAAGTTTATTACTTAAAAAAAAAAAGAAAAAAATTGCTTCAGTATTACACCGTCATTTTATTTCCCTCCTGTCCATAGAGTAGAACTGTGCAACACACGTGCATCCACTACAGTGACGAGAAATCGCCGAGGGCAATTTCTGATTAGCCTTAGGAAGCTACAGCTGCATTGCCATCCTGCAGCCTGCTGGGGGTTCAGGAGAGGGTTTTTTCTGAGTTTGAGCCTCAGATATCGTTCAGTAAAGCTCAGTCCCATGGCAAGGAAGCAGCATACAAACCGTGGGTGTATTTGACTGTGAAAGAAACTTGCCTGCAGTGATTTTAGGAAAAGGTTTTCCTGAAATAGGTAAAAAAAATGCTGTATTCAATTCTACTAGAAAGCCCCTTGTAAGTAATTCCAGGTAAATACCCATTAAGCAATGTAAAAGCAGAGTTAAGCACTGAACAGGAACTCCTGCATTACATGCTGAGCACCATTTATCACTCTATGCCAAGAGGCAACTAGTGAGAACCTCTTACTTAAAGACACATTTCCCATTAGCTAATTAAATTAAACTCTAAATTTAGTAGTTCATACTTGCTCTTAAACTGACCTGTTTCATCTCGGCAGTTGCTGGGATGGGGGAAACACATCACATTACTATATACAGTCAGTCTTTCTGCGAGCAGACACTGAGCCCGAGCGGCAAAAAGCCCGTATAAAAATGCATGTTTGCTCCAGAATTCAACCGGTCACTGTTTGCCAGGAACGACATCAGAGTAATCTTTTAATACTCCAGCCAAGTGGTCATTGTGAGTCTTAAATCGACGTTTCTTCTGCGAAGCTGGTTTCTTCCTCCTCTGAATAGGAGCCTACAAGAAGAAATAAACAGTAGTCAAAAGATCTGCCCTCCAGCTGCGACATCTGACCTGATGTGTGACGCTGTGCCGGTCATGACTCCTGCGAAGAAAAGCCCTGCTTGAACCAGGGGTGGGCAGGCAGGGAAGGTGCTTGCTTGTTTTTGCAAGAAGCGACAGCATTCAATTCAAATCCAGGCAGGGAGATGACCCTGGGGACAGAGCAGAGTCTCCGTGTCCCATGCACAGCAGTAAAGCTGGCGTTTGTAAGTGAAGTTTCCAAACGCTCCCACGCAGCTACAGAAGCAGGTACATGCCCCCTAATTCTATCCACAATTACGTGCTCAAAGACACCTTTAGCATACAAGGAATCCACAAGGAGTGCCTACATGATGACAGGCATTAAAGCATCTAGTGTAGCGACTAGCAGAAACCAGGAACAAGTCCTGTGTGGAAGGGCTCTCATGAAAGGACAGTTTGAAGCCAAACGCAAAAGAGAAAAGACATGGTATATCACGCGCAAATAAACGTAAAAAAAAAAAAAAAAAATTGTTTCAAGCCAGGAAGAAAGCATCTTTGGAGAGCCTGCAGCCATTTTGGCCTCCCAGTAAAACACGAGCATTATTGCACCCAGTTTGGAGAACAGTGTGGTTCACGGTTCCCAACAGGATTTCAAAGCTATTTAGCAGAAAAGAGAAAGTTAAAAAAACCCAAAGAAGTAACTGTTCTTCTACTCCTAATGTATTGTACAGCTTCAAGCAGAAGCTTCCACTTTGGAGCTCACAGGGATTTCTGGCATTTGCTCTCTTCTTGATGCTGCTTGGATTACACTGGCTCAAACAAGTTATAAAAACACTGACTGCTGGCTACAGCATTGTTTTTTGCAACTTCTTAAAATTGGTCACACTTCCCCGAGCTACACAAAGCAGCTGTGCATAGGCTCACCAACATATTTTGGAATTAACACGGCGGGGTCAGGAAGGGGGGATCTCCTAGAAAGATCTGTAATTTGTATCTCTTACTATTTTCTTTGGTCCAGTTTCTTGCATGGAAGAAATACCCTGTCGTTTCAGATACTCTTCAATTTTCTCCTCATCCATAGAATCCACGGGAATGCTCCTCCACAGCTTCTGAAATTCTGAAACGCCAAACAAACCCTCGTTTTACATCCCAATGAACAAACCCTGGGCAAAGCCCCCACACAAAGAGAAAGAAACAGGCTTGATTTCAAACGCTGAAGTATTCTGGCACGTCAGTTTGTGACTGCACAGATGCAGCGGTCACCGCCAGCAGGCACCCAATTAGCCAGCCTTTACCCACTCCAAACGCCGGACGCACTTCCAAAAAAAAACCCAAACAAACAACAAACCAAACCCCAACCAACAAATCAACAACAACAAAACACCCCCAACACTTAATGGAAAAAGATGAGCCGATTCTCGTCTGTGCTAACTGCACTCCAGCACCAGGAGCACCCACAGGCAACATGTGCTTTTAATGTTAATTTGCTACCGAGTCTCTCTTTTTGCCTAGCATCTCTATAGCTGTGTAGACTGTCAACTGTGTTTTATAAGCCTCAGTTCAAAAGATCTTGGTGGAGGGTAATAACTAACCATAAATGGCAACTTCATTTACACATCTTCAGCTGCCATTGTCTTGGGAGACTTGTCATCTCATAGTCCAATTTACTGAAGATTCAAGACATTCACTTCAGTGGGCTTAAGCTCGTTTATCACTGTAATATAATACATACCGTGCTGTACAGATAATAAATTACTAAAATTCCTCTGGTGTTAAAAAGAAGAGAGATACCTTAAAAGCCACAGCAGCAAGAAAAAAGACAGAGACAGTAAGTCTTAATTAGAGCAGCTGCCATCTGCCTGCACGCTTTCTGCCTCATGTAAAGTTTCACAGAGCCTCTGGAATGCCTTCTCCAGGCAGCGGCTGGTACAATCCTACCTCCCTTCATTCCCCAGGCAGTAAGTTAGATATATCCTGTCAGCAGGTTTGGCTAACAAACTATAAATAAAACACGAGGCACACATAGCAACGCAAGACTAAATTTTTCCCTTTATTTCCAGATAAATTTAGTATACAGTTGTCAAAACAACCACAACTTCGGCATGCTTAAGAAGCTGTCCTATGCAGCAGGCGATGAAACCGTGACGGTCTGCCACAGATACACTGGCTCTAGACACGCTGCAACAAAACGGCACTGTACAAAAGGCATACATCACAGACTTGGTTCCTACACTTGGACCAATTCCCTTCCTAATGCATCTTGTTTTTCTGTGAAAGTACATGCTTTGAGTCTCGGGTCTTTCTTTTCTTCCCATTGCCAACAGTAAGGGGCTGTTCAAGCTTTCCAGGAAACAGAAGAAAGGAATTTTGCCAGCAAAGAACAACAATGTTCATTTTTGGTAATGCAGCTTTTTTAAAGAGAACTAAATCCTGTCAAAACACCGCTTTTGGTTACACGGAGATAGCGCTCAGCTTGTTCCTCATACGGGCTACACAGCACAGCGGGATCATTGAGACTGCAGTTTTCAGATAACTTAATGCAAGGACCGACACTGCAGTCAAGACATTCTCCGTCTACTCATCCATTTTGAGCGTGATTCCGGGCTTTCGGCATAGCTTGCGGTGCCTGCTATCACAGATCACCTCTCACCTAATCCTGTTGCGGGCAGGTGGAGAAGGTTGTGTTATGATCAAAGCTGAACATGCAAGAGAGAGATTTCTCAGCGATGAGCACTCAGATTAAGTTTGAACAGCAGAAGCCCGCGCAAGGGTCCTATTGCATCCTCCGGACTGAGCAGAACATGCTCTTTCAAGCTATTTCCTTTCTGTTCATGCCCCCTCTCTGTCCTGAACATCCAAGCTGGACTCAGCTGGACACCGAGACCCGGTGATGCTTGGAACGATGAATCAGACGATGGGTGTGCGAATGCAGTATCGCACTTTGTGAGTAACCCTATTTCAAATCACGTTTCTGCAGCTCACGCATGAAGTGACAAGGCTGCACGTAAATGCATGACTATTAAACAGATCCCGGTTAGAGATACTTTAACGTTGTGTTGTGCTATACTGCTTTTGGCTCTGCACAGACGACTCCCGTGGGAGCTGAAGAGATGCAGGTCAGTCCTCCAAGATGCACGACAGGCACGTGTACACGAGGCGATAGCAGATGAGAGACTTGATAACTCCGAACTTTTACATGACAGCGTCCTTTTATTTATAATGTTCTGCTACAAACACAGATGATGTGTCTCCTTATTAGAGTTCATGATATATGGACAAATACGCCCTGGCGCAAAAAAAAAAAAAAAAAAAAAGGCTGAGGATAGGTTCTTAAGGTTAAACTGGTCTACATTCTTCTGGGGAACAGAAGTGAAAAATTAAACACTAGAAAATAAATGGTCAGCTCTTCAAGGATCAACATGCACAGAAGTGCAGATCACAGTTAATACCTAACCACAGCGTTCTGCATTTCTTGTAATGCAGTGGTTATACCATCATTACAGCTTCACATTCACCTTTTAAACTTGGCCAAGAAATATGAATGTAACAGTCATGAAGAATCAAAACCGCAAAGCCAAAATGGACTTTACATACAGATAATTTAATCCACTAATTGGCCCCACTAGAGTCACTATACAGTATTCTGCAACTCCATTTAAAAATTCCTTCATAAATCAGGCTGCTTTCGGCGCTATTGCTTTGACTGCGGTAACTGCAAAAGAACCAACTTCCCATGCCGAAGCTCCATGTAGGGCATTAAAATACCTTATTGCCTAGGAAAGGGGGAAGTCACAACAACATGGTCCCCCCCTCGCCCCCGAAACACTCTCTGTTAAAGGACTGGTTCAGAACTAAAAGCACAGGATAAAGGCGGAGGAGCGTTCAGAGCTGCCACCCTTCAGACGGCTGTGCATACCGGCTGTTTGCATTTAGGGTGCCATCTAAAGGGAAAAGGAGATACATCTATCATCTCATCACAAAACCGATTCGGTGTAACACCAGACAGCGAGCTAAACGCAAGAACTGAAGAAAGAGAGCAGCTGTCTGGCTGGCACTGAACCATTTCCACATTACCTGTCAGGTTTATTCAGAAGTCTCCAAGGACTGTGCCCCTATCAGCTAGTGAAAGTTTAGACCTTGGGAATACGCTGTCTGAATTATTGTGACATCCTCTCTGAAATACGAGAACCTATGGGAAAAGCTGGCAATAACTACAGCTCTCAAGAAACAAGCCTCTGCATTTGTAGCTGTGGTAGCGTCAGCACCTCAAAATTCATACCCTTGACCCAAGATAGAAAGAGATTTCTCCAACTTCTTCGAAGAGAATCTGAAATACCGTCACCCTGGCCTTTTCTCTGTGGCTCCAAGGAAAGGGGTCACTACTTGTTAAAAGCAGCGGTTCGTGAGAGGGGCCAGGGAGGAGGAAATGGCATGCAACGACCCGATTACTGTGCTCCACCGCCTCTGGAGCAGCGTCCACGCTTACGGTTGGCCAAGCAGGAGGATGCGGCGGGCTGGCCTGACTCTGGGGACGGGAGAAGACAGAAAGAAAAATGCTGCGATGAGCTGATGTGTCTGAAGAGCAGACAACAGTGACAGAAGGCAGTTCCTAGAGACGGTTTCGATATAGCGGATCCATTTTTTACAACGTCTTTCTTTTCTCTGTGGACAGGGCACAGGCAGTTCAGTACTGGTGTGAGGAGCGGGAAGGAGATTGCTGGAGCAGAAAGCTCACCACATGCTGGCCCGCTTCAGCCAGGCATGGAGAACAGTTTCAGATGCATTCATTCCTGCAGCGCACGTAACCATTACAGTTACAGAGCACATTCAATTTTCCTTCTCCATGTCCTGTCAACCGCTAGGTGATATTTACGCCATCAGAGCACGGCGAAGGTGAGAGACTCTTCTATCAGAGCCGCTAAACTATTTGATAGATCAGCCAGAACAAGCGTATAACAGCTATGGAAGGAAAAAAACTGTCCAGCAGTCAAGACAGTAAGGCGTCACCTGACCGCAGCAGGCTGCGTTCAGACAAGCTGACTGTTTCTCCTACCGCTTAGGCTGCTATGACAAGACGGAGCCCAGAAAACAAACTCTGGGGAGAAATCTCCAAAGAGTTTCTGGCCAAAGCAACACAGGTGCTGTGAACCCTCAGGGAGACCCTCCGCACGTTTTCAGCGGAGCTTTTAAGTCCTGATGCCAATGCAGATCTTGCCCAGAAGAGGCAGAAAGTTGTGATCCCGGTACCTGAGGCAGGTGCTCGGTGTCTTGCCTGGACTATGAACAAATCCTATATGCAGTATCTTGCAACTTGAACGCTACTCACAGGCTGCTCCCTTGCTCCTCTAGACAGCTACCTTCTGGTCTTTCAAGTAATGAGAGGAGGGAATGAGACCACAAGCTGATCGGAAGGCTAGTTTAGATGTTTGATAACATCTCCAGCATCATGTCTGCACGCGCAGACTTAAAACAATGAGCTCTGACCAGCAGTAACCAACACAGAGCAAAGCAGAGGGCAGCATAATAACAAAGCTTTTGCAAACACCTTCTCTCTCCGAAATACCCAAGGGGGAAGGATGCACCGTTACCTCAACTTTACTGCATCACGAAGTGCCTCATATACAAAAACAATTTGCACTGACATTCCCTGAGCGATTATACTCTAACACGCTCCCTTTCTATAAACGCTTACATTTGGGGAACAAAGTCACGGGTAAATGGCCGCACGGTGACTTCAGTGCAGCTTATCCCGCACTTCTGACTGCCTCACCTGCTCTTGCAAAAAGATTGAGATGGCTTCTGGAGATAAATTGCTATATCACACCGGTAATAAAATCTGCCAGAGATTAAAAACAGCTTAAAAATCTTCACTGAGCTGAGCCAAAATCTGAGCACAGGACAAGAACAGATAATAACAGGGCAGAAGGGAAGAAACAACTGAGTAGCGGGGAAGATGGAGTCCTGCTTCGTAACAGTCCCAGTGAGCACAGTACTAGATGTACACCAGAAGGAAAAGGCGCTTGGTATTAAGTCTGTGCTGCCCCTGGACCATCTTGGAATTCAAAGCCAGAGCCGTATGTCATCACTGATCCCAAGCAATTTTTATACTGTTAAATTTAAGAGGCTTTGGCCATTCTTTGTATTTCTTCAAAGGTGCTTCAGAAGAACATTAAAAACATGTATAATTAAGTACCCGAATTTTTAGGCATTAAAATACTTCCTATATTGCATTCAGATGTGAAAGATACCATCTCTAACAGTTAAGCAATCAGACTGGCCTTTCAGCATTCAGCCGGCACGGGGTGAAAGCTTGGTTCACATGCAAAGTGCTTAGCCCCAGCACAAAAAGGCAGTGCTTTACTTGGCTGAAGCACCTGAAATCTAGCCCGGCTTTTATAAACGCTTTCAGCTACACACTACTGACAGAAGATTAATTAGTCAGGAAGTCAAGAAGGAACACATGCAATCTGAACCTTCCTTGGCTAATCACATAAAAGGAAGAACAAAAGCCGTTCCTTACTGCAAAAACCTTCTCCGGTACCCTTGAGATCACGATATATAGGTACTGCACCACTGCTGTGGTACACTGGGATTTCTTTTCAAAAGGGGAGAAAGAAAAGCTTGTTCAGCCATGAAAACAACTGTACTAAGGGCAGAGATGGGCACTGCCAGAAAGCAGTTCCTCCCACTACTTTAGACAGCAAGCTCCAAATTGCCCCGGCAGCTCCTCTTCCTCTATTGACTACTGATGGAGCTCAGAGAGCGATGAGAGAGGACGCCTAACTTTTAGAGGATATTAATCCCAGCCAACATATGTTTGAAACTGGAGAGCGTCATTACGGCAGAATCATGCACTGAGGAGCACAGAGCCCTTATTTCTAAGGATAAACATTAAACTAGAAACATATTTTGAACTGTCACCAGCTGCTAGATCAGAGAGTCTCACAACACTTCAAGGCTCATTCTGCAGTCTTCTAAAAACTTCGTTTTAACGTTGCTGAAGATAATGAGCTGAAATAGCACTGCTAACGCAGAAACGTGTCATAACTCATCCTGCACGCACACAATTCTGCCAATGACTCCCTAAGAGACGTGCTTCTGCTGCTCTGGAAAGAATCGTAAAGCAAAACTGCTTGGGAAGGATGGGGTTTCTTCATCACAGGATAACACGGTTGGAAAAAGGATCCGTTCCAGCTGCAGTAAGTGAACCCACTCAGGGATGTTTAAAGAGTTGTGGCATACGCAGGCAGATCACAAAATTCACAAAAGAGAATGTATTCTTGCCCCCTCTCAGAACAAAGCATCACCATCCGCATGAAAAGAAAAACCCAAACCAGCAGGAACAGAACAACAACAAAAAAATACCACCTTCTGATCAGATGGGAACATGCTGCCACCTGCGGATGAAAGAAAGCAAAGCCACCTTGAACTACAAACACACTGCACACTAGCCATCCCTTCATTACAGACACTGCAGGCTTAAACGCCTGCCTTCATCGGGAGATTGAGCCAAACGGCTTAAACATTTTGTTTCAAGGGGTTTTAGAGGTTTTTTTTTAATCTTTTCCCCCCTTTCACAGCAATAGGCTGCATTGCTTGTTCCTAAATACAGATCAGTGCTGGGTGTGCTAAATATAACGTACTGTATACGAACAGCCTTGGATTTATACTGGCTACCTGAATGAAGAGTTGGCAGGTATCTCTTGCTACGTCTTAATAAAATGGGCTCTTTTATTAAATTTCACAGTTAATCCTGGAGTTATTACAAACTAAGAGCAACAGGGTAGAGCTCTCCCTCTGATAACTCTCTTAGGATGGTTGGGTGCCAGTTATCTGGAAAAAATCGCACAAGAAGAAACGATCAGCAATCGTGACTGTAATACAACCAGTAGCTGCTAAAAAATTAAAAGCTTTGTCTTAACATGTACTGCAACAGCACTGATTTGTAAATGTTTTGGCCACGTTTGGATTCCTAAAAGCTGTGGGCTGATGGACAGAAGAGACACTATCTGAGCAGGATGACAGAGTTAATGGTAAACTCATAGGCATTTGGGAGGTTAGAAATTCCCCAGTGAATGCAGACTAAAGGCTTATAATTCGGCATTTCACATATAGTTCCGACTGCCACTATCAAGAAGTGACAGAAATTACGGTTTAAAAAGACATTCACGTCAATATTTTGAAACAACTTTTATATTTTTAAATGCTGTAGATGTCACATCTACTTAATTATCTTTGTGGAAGAAAGCTATTATTACTGAGAGTACAAGTGTGGTACATAACAAATAAGTTAATGATAGACATTTCCAGTTGCTTAATTCTATTGAAAATCAAGAGTCTCTCTGAGCTAGTCAAAGAAAAAAAGGGCCTTATGCTTTGTCCTGCGGTCCTGTAAGAAGAGCAGTTCAAGTTTCTATCAAAACTCTTCCCCTTTTTTTTTTTACCTTAATGCGACATTATATGATACTATGGCTTTATGTGGCACGTTACAAGAACAATATGTTAACAAGAGAAAGCGTTCAGTGCTGTTGAATCATTTAAAATAAGATCTTTTGACACAGATGGCCTTCTCCTTTCTGTACTTACAGGCATCTGATGTTGGCATAAATGGAAAACACCCCAATTTGTGTCATTAATTTCTGTGCATAAACAGGCACATCGCACTAGAGGATTTTACCACTATTTGTTAGACGGAAAACACATGCTGAACTTCCGAAGTCCCAAATGCACTCCAGCTCTGGGCAGCAGCACTACCCCACATCTGCGCTCTGCTCCCAGCTGTAAATTACCCCTTCTCAGGACTTCTGCTCCCATCTCCTCCCCGTTTGCTTCCCCCTTCTCTTCCATTTGTGGCTTCTCATCGCGTTCACCAATAAGAGGCTTAATTAATAAATTAATATTTTAATTTCCGATTAATAAACCGGAAAAAAACCAACAAATTTGTTCCCCCTTCTCTTCCATTTGTGGCTTCTCGTCGCGTTCACCAATAAGAGGCACACGATTAATAAACCGGAAAAAAACCAACAAATTTGCACCCAGAAGCCATTCTTTTGGGTTTTTTTCGCTGCCCTTTACACAGCAAAATGTTAAATGCCATTTTAGTCACAGTCTGGTGATTTTTAGTCTCTTCCGTACCGCTATACTTGACGAGAATTGTTGGATTCCTGGTGCCACGTTCCAATGTATCCATCATAAAACAGAGGATATTACCCCTGAACTCACTCGCTAGTCTTGTTGGCCTCATGTTAATATAAACCATTCTCCTGACATCTGGATATACCTAATATTTCATTACCACCTTAAAAGACTGCTATACCTGAAGACTGCTTATACAAATAGGTGCTTAAGATGAATTCAAATCAACTATCACGGAAACATATGTAAACAAACACCTACCTTCATCCACAGTAAACTGACAGCTCTTGTCATTGTAGAAAAGAATTTTCTTCTTATCAGGGCGATTAACAAAGATGATCTGGTCCCCTAAAGCCTCGAAAACAAATGCAAAAGAACAACTCAAAATCACTTCATTTCCAAGAATAAGGATTCCAGCTTGAACAACAGACCCAGATCTTGTGCTACAAAAACGACAACAAACTAGAGAAGCAGCAAAGTAACTGGCAGTGAAAAGCATCCAAAGTGGATGCTGACGATAAGTACGCTAATAAATCAAAGATGAGAATCGGAGGACAGAGATCAAGGTATAAAAGCAGAACTAAATGCCTACAGTTGGAATATGGGAGATGAAGAGTCTTTTGCGAGAGAGAGCTTTGACAGCTGTGCTGAGACATCAGGCCAAATCCGAAAGTAAAGGATGAAATACAGAAAAAGCTACAACATCAGATCTTCTGAAATAGCTTTTGAGTTACCAAAAGAACAGAATTTTCTCACGAGTTGTTTCTTAGCCTCTACCTCCCCAGACATGTGCTACTCACCTTTATAGCTTTCTGTGCATTGGGTAGCCCTTCCTCAATATCTTCTAAAAGGATTCCTCCCAGCCCTCGCTGGTCATGCTTGTCCAAGAGCCTGAGCAGAGCCTTTTTATCTTTCAGGTTGTACTTGGGTTTGAAAGCATACTTCCCATCTACAACTTCTATTTTCGGGTTGTTGACTAGAGCCTGTAATAGGGACATAAATTTTAAACCTCGAAAAAGAGCACACGCTAGTACTTTCTTTCCAGCGTGCTTTTAAGCAGCTACAGCACATCAGCCACACATTGCAGCTGCCAGTTTGGAGGTCTGAGTTTGAAACGGATTTTAAATCCTTGGATCCTAGATGCACCAGCCTAGGCATAATTCGCCACAACATAAAGCACAAAGCACCAAAGGAGGCTTAACATCATTCACTTAACGCCTTTGGCCTCGAAGGTCCATGAAGCCTCTTACGGCAGAAAGCCGCACAGGTTCCTTTTTGAGAAAGGAATGAAAAGAAAAAGAAGAGGGAAGGCAAAAAAGTGTGCTTTGGCTGAAAATAAAGTGCAAACGCACAACTCGGCATATCGAGCTCGGGTCATATAGACGTCACAGAGGTGAAAGGCATTAGCCTGGGACGAACAAAACAGGAGTCAGTCTTCCGCGACTGCTGTCAATTGGCACCAGCAGCTGTGGAAGAAATGGAGAAGAGCAGACCTCCTGCACAGTAGGATTTTACTTATGATGCCAGCTTCAGAGTGAAGCGGACCAGAAGTTCATGGACAGTTGAAATGATTTAAGATACGTTCCGAATCAGTTTTGCTGTGCAGCCAGTATACCACAATGGAAGTTCACCTGTAACAGAGGGCAACTCTACTTAGTTTCTTCTGCAGATGCCAGCCTGACCCTGAAAGGAGGAAGAAAAGAGACACAGAAAGAAGAAAGGAGGGAGAAAACACCTGTTACAGAGAAGGTAACTAACTTTGGCGCTGCAGGGTATTTGTTCACCTCTTCTCATCCAGTAACAATTCAGTGATAATTTTATATGTACTTCTTGGGAGGAGCTTTTTCATTCCATCTTGATATTCTGGTTCATTATGGAAACAACCTGGAGCTACCTTTTGAAAGACTTCAGCAAAGTCAAGCTTCCATCACAACCAACACTGCCAGACTGGAGGTTTCTGTACCCCAGAATATTAGCACTGGTAGCAAAGGAATGCCACAGGCTGTATTAGTTAAAACCATCCTAGTTTTACTATGCAGAGATTTTTTTCCCATGTCTCAAGAGCCTTTACTAGTCTGTAGCGAGGATTTTAAATACGATCTGAGCAAAACCAGGTACGCCAATCAAGTATAAATACCGAATACGGTATTTTGCTGATTTCTTAATCTTGAAATTCCATGAAGACATTCAGGTCAATTAAGCATGAAGATGAATATGGTGGCAAGTTACAGTGAATCTGTAAGAACGAAACCTAGCATCTAGAGTGAGACTAATGAACTCCAGCAGTGGAATTTGCAGATCTATTACCCCACAATTTCAGACATAAATTTCACATCAGAATTCTTCATTTCAGTAAGTAACAGAGAACTGTAAGCCTATGAATTTTGTGCCATATTCCTTAGGTTTAGTTGATTTAACATCCTCGATATTGGAAAAGCTCTCCGGCTGAATTTTTTTAAGAAGAAATTCCTTCAGAAAAACAGCTTGTTTGTATAAAATCAGTAACGAATAAATTCACTTGACATAAAATACACTCTCTGTGTAACAATTCTAACAGGTCCTTAAAAATGTCAGAATAGCTTTCATTTCACAATCACCTCAGCAGCAGGAGGTACAAGACAGACAGACAGACATGTGAATCAATGTAGTTTCCTAAAGGGGGAATTATATATTTATAGAGCTTGTAATTAAATAAATGTGAATAATTCAGGTTTATCATAATGCTTTATCTCTAATTAAAACCCAAACATACGTTTTCTTTACCTCGCTCATTAACCATTGTTTCTGTTTGAGTCCAATATCTAAATGCTGTGTTTCATCCAAAATCTCTTCTAGGGTTAATGGATGTGTATCACCACGCTGGTGCCGAGTCTGGAAAAGTAATTAGGCTCTATTAGAGTTCTGTACTTACTTTATTCAGCGACTCAGTTATCATAAAGTAACTAAAATTGGTATAATATAATGACAAAACAACTTTTGCAAAACCAGGACAGACACAGTACACATAGCATATGAGTTTCAGTTGCAGGGTTTTTGAGAAAATGAGGAAAAAAAATTTGCTGAGATTGATGACAAAGTCATCTGTCAAGCACCCAATCGCACATGATTTTGATAAATAGCTCGTGAATCCTAAAAGCTGACAGCATCTTGCAATTCCTATTTCTACTGCAAATAAAAACCATTATCCCGGTTTTAAAGTGACCTGGAATAATTAGGATTTCAATAATGGAACAGTATGCTGACCGGTTTGTTTACTGACAGCATTTTGAATTTAACAAGCAGTTTCTTGAAATTCTCACCCTTGCAGTAGATGAATTTTAGAGTTTGAAATAGTCAGCATCTTTCAGCTACCAGAGGAGAATAAAAAACTGAAGTATTTTAAAACGTTATAATTTTACATCAAAACACGGTACCTTCATATAATTCACTATTTTAGCAAGGACTCCAAACTTGTAGCCAGAGCCTCCTGAAAGGGCTTTCAAGTTAAATGATCCATTGCTGTGATCTACAAAAGGAGAAAACAAACAATTAAATGATACTTTCAGCAACACCCTGTTGGCTCCGCACTCCATCTCTTTCTCACTCTACTTCCATAAGCTTTCAGAATGACGACTCTAAACACAAATGTGTGTTGGAGGAGCGGTCACCTTCAGAGGACTCCGTGCTAGTTGAGTGTTGATCCAGACCCACAGAGTTACCTGTCGACAGACATGGCTCTGCAACACTTCCGAGCAGAGCTCCGTAAATATAAAGTTATTGGGATTTGACCTTTAAGCAACTGCGGCATTACTACCTTACGAGTACATGTTTAATTCTGCGGCTTAACATACCATAATCATTTACGCTACATTAATTCACGCTGAAATAATGCACTGCATTTTTGCCCAACGATTAGCTCTACTGATAGCTTTGTGCTGCTGAGATAGGAGCAGAAAGTTTCACTTATTCCCAAAAGGTATTCAACAGCTACACACCAGGTAAAGGAAGGCTGTGCTGCTTGTGCTGGGCTTTTTTTTTTTTTTTTTTTTTTTTTTTAAAAAGTAGCTCTAGAGGAGTATTTATTAAAAAAAAACCACATAAATTCAAAACAATTCAACTCAGTGTGTTGCACTACTGGAACAACAATTCAGAATCCCCTCTGTTGTCAAGTCTGGTTCTGTCTTAAGGTATCGTGAGGTTTGCTACCGCGTAAAGCTTGTTTCAAAAATTCTTGCAAGGTTGTTAATGACTGTTTTATTAACTTTAGCTACTAGCACAGCACATTAAACAGAAATACCCACAAACCACTATCAAAAGCCACGGGCCCATTGCCAGCATAACGTTGCTCAAACTTAATGGTAACAGCTTTTCAGAATTTCAGCTACTCCAGAAAAAGAACATTTCCTCTTCGTCACCACAGGAATTTTTTAATCCACTGGTGATTTCTAATCCCATTTGCCAGGACAGTAGGTATCTCGGAGATACTGAGCTCCTATCATTTCTGTAGAAAAACCAGTCGAGGGAGAGAAAAGAACAATTGAAGTTAGTGCCTTAACTGAGGGAGAGGTTGCAGCGGGTGCTGAGCAGAGCTGCCAAGCAAAGTCTTTGCTCTGCTAGGCAGCTGGAGGATATGGATGAGAGCGGTGGTAAGGAGAAGTGGAAGGGCTCAGGGGCTTGTGGTGGCAAAAAAAAGAAAGAAAAAAAGACCATCATATTCTAGAAAATGCACCTAAGACGCTCGACAAAGACCCGAGGAAGCGGCAGGCTTAGAGAAAGTCTGCTGCGCTCACTGTGTTCACGTTCAGATGCCCTTGCCAAGTTCTTCACAGGAAACTCCAAATTAAGTTTCTAAAGTCACTAGGCTTCAGGTGAATTTTCTTCATGTCTGTCCCACTGCATCTCAACCTACTTCCAAGTTGATCTGTAAGTCAGTATAAAAGGCAACTACAAAGTGGGAATTTTGGATGTAGTCAAATTTCAAACAAATCCACTTTCAATTATTATTGGGAAATTCATGGAAACTGGTGCTAGTATAGTAAAAAACATAATGCCGAAGGAACAAACGTCAAATTTAAAACTCGGCAACCGGCAATTGTGAAGCTATGACATGACATCGTATTAGAGGCTTTACATAGCACGACAATTCTAAAATTAACGTAGAAGAATCAGTACAACTCCAGCTACAGAAGAACATTTTATTCCGGTTACTAAATTAAGACGGAAAAAGGGAGAAAAACAAAAGCCAGCTTCCCCTGAAAATGCAGCTTACAGGGGTTTTTCCCCTACAGGGTCCCCTTTTATTATTAAAAGTTAATGTCGATGCAGGACATTTTATAAATAAAAAAATCATACGTGTAACGAGAGGTCTAAAGTGACTAAAATAAATTCAGAAGTACAACAAATAGTTAAGACGACTTGTCACGTGCTTATTCTGTCAATTGAATCAAGAAGATTATCTTGTTTAATCTGCCTGGCTACAGCCTGCTACAGTTCATGACAAGTAAATCCAACCACACGGCGAAGCTGGAAATCTGCAGATATTAACACTTCAAACGTCACGGTTTGACCGGCTGCTTTCCAGCGCAAAGCAAAGCGGGGTCACGGCCGCCGTCGCGCTCCCAGCGCGCTTCTCGGCTAATAAGCCCATCACGCACAAAGAGCATCCCAAAAACGAGGGCGGGAAGGGGTCTGTTTCTTATTCAAGACAGTAAGAGTCAAATTTATGAATGATTTACCGCTGGGATTGAGGGCTTGATGCAAATGAGCATAAAGGAAGTTGTCAGCAGCATCATGCTCTGGCCAATGGTAGGAAAGCTCCATCTTAGCTGTGCCATAGGCTGCATTAAAAAAAGGGACCAGAACAGCGCTCTTTCAGCATCCTTTCAGACGAGAGGTAGGTGTGTATCATTTTATAACATTGTCTTAGCTTTATCTTGATTACTGAAAGAAAATATGCCTGTAACTTACGAGCCTGTAAAAAGCTTCTTAGAATCAGAATGATTTTCCTCTAGGTTTAGCAGGATTTTATTCCGCTGAACGCAGAGGAGCTTGTCTTGCACTATCAGACAAGCACTTTCACCATCTGTGCACTAATGGAAAATTGATGACCACTCCATCTTACAGAAAAGCTAACACACCAAGCCAAGATTCAGTAAACAAAATGGATTTCATGCTTACTGGGAAGGTAGCTTGTTTCCTGCAGCCTCACGTTCCTTGTAATTGATTCTATGTGTTTTTGCAGAAATGACAGTGAAAGGATTTTCCTTAAAACAAAGACAGCTAAACCTGAAATTTAAGAAATGTATCTCCCAAGTGGGTATTCCGTAAACCGTATCCATTCAGCTGCCTAAAAGAGATCTACCTTCGTGGAAATGCTAGAAACGTGTTCTAGAAATTTGGTACGTTAGGGTAGGAAGAAAATCCCATTGCATATTATTATCCTTGTAAATACTGGAGCAGCGATCGATAGAATCCAGACAGGCTAGAATCCATCTGAGACTGGTAAACGCTATTACTCCAAGATGTCTATTCAGTGGTTTCTTAAACAGGACTTCCTCAGTACTGCGTTGAAATTAATTTTTGCCAGTCATTTCCCTCTGCTCCATGAATATGATTTCAAATAAAGCTGCTCCTCTGCAGTGTCTAAAGACGATGACTTTAAATTTAAATCTTTTAAATTAAAACCTAGTACAGGTATTACAGAAGCCAATTCATTAAATATTTAACTCACTGCATTTTGGATACACACAATAGCTGAATTGCATTCAAATCAGACTGGCTTACAATATGAATTTAAATTGTGCCATTACCAAATAAGTAAACCTGCATGAAACCAGACTATTTTTGACAGCTTTCAAAGACGCTAACCTTATTAGGATTAATTCTAAAGGCTCTGCAACGGCTACTTCAGTCTTGTATTTTAACAATCACAGCAACGAGTAGCTGATATTTATCTGCCTCGCCTCATTCAAATCTAAGGAGATCATCCTCGTCCTCGAGAACCAAACCACCTCCGGCACGGGCATTAAATTCCACCTCCCTGCGTAAAGACGAGCTTCTCTATGCTGCCCTAATGGTGGCTGTGGAGCGGGAAGGGGCCGGCTGCTGCACTGCGCCGGCTGGCACCGGAGCGGCAGGGGCTCTGCCTGGGGAGCCATGCCGTGCCGAAGACGCTCCCCTCCTCTCGGGAACAGAGATACCGCCTTGGCGGAGAGCTGTGCCGGCAAAGGGTCCCGGCTACGCAACGTAAACATGCCCAGCCTCTGCATCGGCCCCGAATCCTGACCTCGTTTGACTAATCTTGATCACAATGACTAAAATAATAAATTCCCTATCAGCAGAAACAGTTACTTTTTGTGCCTGGTGTTTACAGAGTGAGCAACCTTGCGCGTAACAGATTCCAACAAAATCCTCAGTCTTAGAAAACTGTTTAAAAAGTTCAAAACAAAACTCCTCTCCTTTCCCGAGGACGTTCTCTTGCCATTTAAAATAGACATTTAAATCCTGCTTGTTTTAATTACCCCTCAAAGGGGACTCCAAATCCTTTTATTCAGCCCTCTCTCTCTCTCTCTCTGATTTTCAAGTAAGTTTTCAGACCACCCCTTCAAAAACCCTCCTGACTTTTAGCCCTGTAAAACAGGTCAGCTGAGTTTCCTTTCTAGACCGTGACCAAACCAAGTCACGCTCTCAAATCCAGGACCCAACTCAACTCAGGAGTATTTTTAGCTTGTATTTGCTCTGTAAACTTTTGTTTAAAAACCCAACAGTTGAATTAATCCTATCCGACTCAGTCATACTTTGTGTATTCAATTACAAAATTTGTGTATTCAGTTATGGATTTAACAGAGGAAACAGTAAGTTACTGCAACTGCTCCAATAAATGTCTGTATCAAATGCTAACGCCAGGTAATGCCAAGTATCTTCCCAAGAACAAAGCTGTTCTGTTTCAATTTAAATCCATTAAAGACAGAAGGATAAAGAAAAAAATGTATAATATTTGAACAATAAAAACAAGACATAAATCGCACGCTGGTTTGGCTGCATCATCCTGCTTTTCATAATATCCTTTTTTTTTAATAATGACACAAAAATAATGACAGGTGCTTAGACTGCTTTTAGTAATCTGTTTTAGTAGACACCATCACACTTCGCCTTTGTCACTTCCCATTTATACAGGCATTTTGTAGTTTTCACCATCTAAACGGTTTGATTGCAGAATTATTTCTGGGATAGGCAAGGTTCATTAAAGCATTACCTGTAAGCACAGTTTAACGAACAAAACATCAGCGTTACCCCTTCGTTCTGTAGTTTTGATTACTGAACGAAATTTAACTAAATGTGGGTAGCCAGGACCATTTTGTAATAAACATAGCTAGGTTTTCGCTTTTTGCTTTATGTTCAAAGCAAAAAAACCTTTCATTGAGGCATGGAAATAAGAGTCCAGGTTCCTACAAAGTTACCGTCTTCTCTCTCTCTTCCCCTTCCATAATCCCACGTTTTCTGGGGCACCCCAGCAGACAAAAGCACATTTTGCGAGCTGCCCCTTAGCTGGCCCGCACTTGCCGACAGGCTTTCACGTGGGGCACAGGCTGGCCCGTCAGTGCTGCTCGCCATCACGTTTCACCCAAAAACTCCTTGTTGTTTCCTCAGGGGAATACGGAGATCTGACTCGATCTCCTTCTCCCACACTCACTTTCAAATTGCCCGAAGCATTCAAAGGTTATTACGGCGTCCTACGGTACGCTACGACAAGTAACCAGAAGTTACTGTGGCTCCTTGGACATTAGACTATATACCAAAAGTACTCTAAGTACCCTCAGTTTTGGGAGGCAAAGCCAGGGAAACCGGGGGAAAAAAAGAGACGCACAAATGTGAAGATGTTATTGCCAAACACCTCATCTGCCTACTTAACCATAATTCACAGAGAAATTCAGAGACAGACAAAACTGCTTTTTTGTTCTAGATATACCACAGAAATTACAGAGGCACAGCCTACTTTCACGCTTTCGAGCAACGGCCCTTCCAAAACAGCCCATCTCGACAGCAATTCCATTTGCGCCAAAGGCAGATTTGCTGAAGCCAACTTCTTGTTTTCTTTCCCCCATGCCACAAAGCTGTCTTTTCTTCTGCTGGGTACAAACAGACAGTACTGGACCAAAGACGACATTCCTTTCCCAGCAGTTAGGCAGAGAATGCAGTGAAAATAAGAAACGCCTCAGAAAGGGTTGGGTTTTCCTTGTTACCTACCCTAATGACCACGGCACCACAAACGGGCCGAGATCTCCAAACGTGCTCAGAGCCGTTTGGGCAGCTGAACGAAGCAGCTGGATTTCTTGAGCACAAATTCCTACTCATCGGCAGGAACAGCAGGGGAACAAACACATCAGGAAATCTGGCCTTCTGAAGTCAAAAGAGTTTTGCAGGGTTAACAAGTCTGTGCTAATAGACAATTCTAAAATAATGAGTTTTAAAGAACCAGGATTGTTATTTTGTACTAGAAGAACAACCAAAAGTTCAGTTCCATTCTTTGGAAACATCCTCCAACACAGTTACAATTTATACATTTTTTTAAAAGAGTGATTTCTTTCTTTCTCCCAAATAGGAGGAAAAAAAAACAACCAACAAACAAGCAAACAAACTCCAATGACATTAACATGTAGTAAGTTCTTCTAATCACTCGGGTATGAAAGGATGGTAGACAGATCTCCTGTTTCTCCAAGAATGCCAAAAGAGCGCTGAGGGCTTTCACACCATGCAGGTACCGACCTCAAGACTAACGATGGACAGGTCGCTGAAACCACTGTATACCTTGAACGTTATCTTTGTAACCTTTTTGTCTTTGCGTATACTTGAAATAAGGAAGCAAAGCTCTCTCATTCCAGAATAACTTACGCTACATAATGCATGCACGGACCAGTCATTAGCGAAACAAACGTTTCAGACAAATCACAAAGTTGTACATTTGGAGTTTGATACTTTTGTGCGCAAGTACAAACAATCCATGTCTGTAGGAGGTGTGAGCACTTAGTCTGAGCTAAGTTTTTACAGTTTGGGATAAAAATCACAGCATGTTCTTGATCAGTAGAGTCCTCAACGGCTTTGTTTTTCTGTTTCAGCCTCCAAATCCGTGAGAGTGAGCACGCTAAGACAACTCTTCAAGCATGGCAACCCTCAACACCACTCACTGGAATGAGACTACATCCATTTCCCATTATCTGGGCTTTCAAGTGCAAAAAATTTACCCTTTCCACGATAACTGGAACACTGCTTGCTTTATTATTCTGATCATATTCATCTTTACTGTAGTTTCTCTGGTGGTGTTGGCTTTCCTCTATGAACTGCTAGACTGTTGCTGCTGCGTGAAAAATAAAACCGTGAAAGACTTGGAGAATGAACCCAATCCTGTTAGAGCAATGATGAACAGCTTCAGAAAGCATGAAACAGAGGTGGTGTAGGAAGGACTGAGCATCAGCACTTGAAGAACGTGCAAGACCTTGAATGAAGCCTCTTGTACCTTATGAATGAGCAAATCACGTGCTTTTTTTCGTTTGGACTTAAATATAACAGCAACAGTTACCATTTTATCTCTGGATGTGAACCTGAATAATTGGCGAAGGCTTTCCGAGTGCCTAGCAGAAGGATGATCTGTTGCAACGTTATGGGGGAAGAAAAGATTTTTGTTTCTAAATGAACTTTTGTTGTTTATAATGAGTTACTAGCGTAGATCTTTGTCTACCCGAACGAGCAAATGTTGCCTAACGTGCATAAAACTATGTTGCTTAAATGGAGAAAACGTTTATAAAAATGCTCAACAACCTGATTGCACGTAGTGCAAAGACACAGCAGTGTCCTCCCATTTAGGTCGACCACACAGAGACAGGAAAGACACACAAGGGGTGAGAGAAAAGATACGAAATTGAAGGGCTGAATGGCGAGAGATCCCATGAGACGGGAGAGGCTCGTGTGAATTCTTGCCTTCGGCAGCTCTTCTTATTACGGGTTTCTCGCTTTTAGTAGAGAGAGCGGTGGGAAGAAAAGTAAGCCAACATGAAATGTAACCCTAAAATGGTCTTTTCTAACCTCCTGTGGTACAATTGGACCCTTTCTCCCTCCCCTTCTCCAGTTCCAGAGAAGTTCTCTCCTTACTTCATATTCAACCTGCTTAACAACTTCTGGGTGTCGAGACGTGACTAATGCACTACCTTAAGAATATCTGACTATCTCCACAAAAGCATTCTGTAGCAGTACTATGGTCTAGAAGAAACAGGGACGTTTCTCTGCCCCAAGGCCTCTACGGTAACCACAACACTACAGGGAGTCAGACACGCTGGATATATCATTCCTATATTACCTTTTCAAAGCTGAACTGGAAATGACCAGGTTCTTGCCAAGGAACAGAAGCAGACGGGTCGCAGACCTCCCGCACCGACGGCAGTAATTTCGCCTAGCCCGCACGCAGCTTTCAGATGTCGACATGCTTCACAACGGAGGCCGCACCAGGATAAGCCTTGCGCTAGAGACGGCAGGATGGATGCACAGCGAGAAGTGACTTCATTTTGCACAAGAGAATCTCCGCTTGCTTCATCAGCACTGCCGATGCGTCCCAGAGCTTTCACGCTCAACGCCTTTCTCACAAAGTAACACTCAGACCGCTAGCTCACCAGATTATTTTTCTTCTGTAGCTGCGTTGCGTCTATAGTTTTTAAAACCATGCAAGTTTTGCAGTTACCCATTACAACTGTAATAGCGGCGTCCAGCAGCGTGGCCATCGGTAATGCCCGGTAAGTCTTTCATACTCCTGAACCCATAGAGAAGCAGGGCAGCGAGAAACATCCCTGTCATTAGGGAAACAAAACCCACCAAACGGACAAGTAAGCTACCACGCTGATCTCGCAGTCTATCCATGTCAGAAATACCTTTGTGCTACAGCCAGTACCCGTAATTACCTCTTTTTTTTTTTTTTTTTTTCCATATATAAAGTCCCTCTACCAGGTTCAGTATGCCTAAGCGCAAGAAGATCTGGACACAATGAAAGACTTGCCAATTTGACTCGTGCTCGTCCTGGTTGGTGAGATAGAGTCACACGATAGCCAGGCCACTACTAACCAGCACAACTAGTCCAGCGATTCACCCGCAGAAGCAATCGCCCTTCTGCAATCACAAAACGACATAACTACCGCTGCAACCATTCACCTCACATACACCTCTTAGGGTGAAATTTCACCAGTACCAGTCCCACGTGCAGAGAACGTTTTTTAGCTAAAAATCAAACTATAAGCACAATTAATGGAAGCTGACGCCCCAGGTACAAGACAACTTAGGTTCACACCAAGACATACGATGAAGATAACGTTAGCGATGATAATACCTTCCACTGTCAGGGACGCTGGGTAGATGCCTCATTACCTTCTGCTGTATTTGACAGCGTCAGCCGTCAAGACCGGTGTCCTGCTCAAGAGAGGCAAGAGTAGCCATCGGGACGCACTGAATTAATTAACGTGCCTCTTTCCTGACAGAGAACACTCCGAACGGCAACAGGACTGCTGGCCACTTGCAACGTTCCTACAAAACGCTCATCGTCGCTGCACACAAGAAGGCAGTGTGCAGGAAGTAACGCGGCTAGCCTCCGCTACGCTGGCTTTGTGTTCTTACGCCTTCCTGAGAAGCACACGCAATGAAAAATCTTGGGACCCATTCCAGCTACTTATTTCACAGATCTATAAAGGGGGCTGGGTGTCTGCACAAGGAACAGAAGACAAAGATCACCCCTTGCACCGCCCTCGAGCCTCAGGACGATTCTTTCCCAATTGTAAACTAAGTCGTGAAACAGCTCCTGGAGATTTCAGCTCTTGGTTACTGTTGGCAAAGACCATCAAGACAAAGGTTTTACGATAAAGACTAAGACCTTAGCCACAACTTACTATTCATTAATAAAAAGAAATAAACAGATACGACCTATTTCATTTATTTTCCAGTTACTATTCTGAACTGAGTAAACAAGGCAGTTTTGAATTTCTTCAAATAACTTGTTTGAATAATGATTTAAAATAACTGTAGTAATAACTATTCTCACTGGAAAGCTTATAACAAATCTTCACGCACAGGCCAGATTTAGCTATGCAATCATTTGAAGATTAGCATGACCTCAATGCCTCTCCTCCCCAAAAAAGTGACAAAGGCAGGTTCTCTGAGTCATAGAATCACAGAACAAGGGAGAACCTGCAGGCGCTACACACCCAGGGACTATCCGTGCCAACACGTAATCGCTGTGACACTATTTATCATCTTTGTGGTCACTACGCAACAAAAGTAGGACCGATCATCTTATTTTTCATTTCTTTGGGGGAGTGGGACAGGGATTCTCCAACATCAGGTTTTTACTCCACCTCCCCAAGACCCATCTCTGACACACGCATATCCCGACAGGCACCTAATAATCCGGGGATTCAAATAAAAAGGGGGTTTTGAGACAAAGGACTTTGACTCTGCAGTATCACAGGGCAACTTGTACCGCTTGTGGCTGCTTAACCTGTTCAGTCGCTTGCTGGCCTGAACCCTTGTTCTGAGCCAATTCCTAAGAACGACAGGGAGAAAGTTGGTCTGCTCTCGCTCCATTACTTTTCTTCCATCCTTGCTGCTTCTGTAGTAGTTAGTAAACACTCTCCAGGGGAAAATGAAAGGAGGCTGAACTCATGCCGCATAAAAATGTTGTAGAAACCCTGAAACCTTTCTGATACCGTCTGGAATGAAGCCAGCAGCGTAAAAAATAAAGCGTATTTCCTCACAGCCACACATTCCTATTTGTGTAAGCTAATCATTTGACAGCTGCAGAAACACTTAAAGAAATACCCAGCCCACAAAACCACAGAAAAGAAATTACACTTTATCTGCTGTGCTGCTTGGCCACATATCTACTCAAATCCTCCAGATCAGACTCACATTTGAACTATCCGCCCTCTTCCTGCCTCCCCATCCCTCATTCCCAGCAAACCGTTCTCACTCAGGATATGCAGTTTAGGGTATTCCACGTAGAATTTTATTGTATTTGGAGAGGAGAGTGTGACAAAGGGACCAATGGAAACCTGGCCTCCCTTGATCTATTTTAAAATGTCTGGCTGATAACTTTATTTGCAGCCCTGAGAAGCTGGAGATACATATGCAAACACCCTACTCTTCTCCTCAGACAGAAGATGCTTCACTCCTCCCATTGTCCTTGACGTTTTTCTCTGTTGTTTTAGCTCTGTTGTTTCTTTTGGAGTTTAGAAGAGAGCCACACATGGTATCCAGAATATAAGCGTACAACGAATTTGCACAACAGGGTATTTTGTGTTTTAGTAACTCCTGACATTTGATTTGACCTTTAGAGAGCATCGGAGAACGGTCAGTG
The DNA here is from genome assembly GCF_000690835.1 of Fulmarus glacialis. Classification (NCBI taxonomy): domain Eukaryota; kingdom Metazoa; phylum Chordata; class Aves; order Procellariiformes; family Procellariidae; genus Fulmarus; species Fulmarus glacialis. The sequence goes on along the minus strand of NW_009212985.1, from coordinate 1,166 downwards.
CTTTCAAAGAACTGAAAAGGCTCCCCAAGTTATGCGTCTCGCCCAGTGAAAGCGAGCACAGAGCATGCCGCCATGTACACACAAATCCTCTCCCTGCAGCTCCAGGTGCCGCACTTTTCATTTGCTCCCACTATTTGGTGCTGCGTTATTAACTGCTTATTTGATGTTGAGAGATGCATTATCAGCGCCACCATCCCAGGGAAATGATGAAACTCCTGACCAAGGCAGACAGAAACCTACGGAAGCCCTGGTGTTCACGAACAAAGATTAGCTCCCAGGTAAAACAAGAAGGATTGCTGATCACAATATGCTAGCCAGACAAGATATCAGTTGCAAAATCCATCTCATGGACGGATAGCCTACAACGTACAGTTAAGAAAGTTAAGTTTTAGGCACTCTCTTGCCAGAAAGACAGAGGAGAGAAAAAGAATGAGACCGCTGTTACTGCTCATCCTGTGGGTCCAGCAAGCACTGACATCCACAAATCAAAGCTCAGCTTCATACAAAACAGTATTTTAGCAGCAGCGATACCTGCAACTGAGTAACAGCGAACAAGTCACAGGATGAGGCCTGACGTGTATACGGAGCAGAAAAAGCGTTTTTCCCATTGCGCAAGTGAATTTCTTAACAAAACGTGACAATTTAAGAGAAAGAATGACAAGAGCCACTAGCAAAATTCACAGCTAGACTGATTCATCCTACTAAACCATAGCTGAGAGGCAGACAGTGGAAAATACCAAAGAGCTGTTGAACAAGGGACTTTCACCAACCTGTGTTCTGTTTCGAGCTTGACGAGCCACCTTGTTCTACCTTTGCTTTCTTCTTTTTTGAAGAAGAGGAGTCAGAAGATGGCGCTGGACGTTTTTCTACTGCCGGTGTGGAGAGGGCACGCTTTTTGAATAGCTCTCGCTCTCTCAATAAGCTTGGATCCATAATTCTGTTACAAGAAGCAAGAGGAAAAAGGCAAGAAATAGATTTTGGAACCGAGAAGATACTTAGGAGCAGAGATGTCCGTTTACAAAGTTGTTTATTTCTTGTTTGTTTCTCTTCCTGTGCATGGACTTTAAGAAACCGGGGATTTAAAGGGTCAGAACACAATCTTAACCCCCAAAAAAGAACCTGAAGGCAGAGAATGCGATTTCCGAACCAGCCCTCAAAATCACCTC
>NW_009212984.1:0-19972 GCF_000690835.1 Fulmarus glacialis | reverse complement strand
ATATCTTATATAACATGTACTATAAATACATATATTTGAGTAGGATGATTTAAAGAACTAGTGTTGATTTCAGTATACTGTAATGGTACGAGAAGTTCAGTCCAGATTTAGTTAAGATGCAGATTTAGAGCGGTTGAGGGTCTTTTCCATTTCAAAGAGAAGTGACAGACTAAATATCCTGATTTAAAAAAAAAAAAAGTTTGTTGACTATAGACAACAATAATAAAAGGAGTGAATTTATTCTTATATGTCCAGAATTCAAGTTTAAATTAAAGTAATTCTATCACAGGGTGAAAAAACTCCCAGCTTCATTATAAAAAAAAAAAAAAAAAGAAAGAAAAGGAAAACACCCCACAAAAACTCTCAGCCAGATGCTTTTTTCCAAGCCAGAGGATGGCTGGTATCTGCTTTGTGGATCTGTAGTGCATGTTTTCCCTCTCACTTCCCGAGCAGAACTCCTGCAGAGTCAGTGGACGTGCTGAGCACAGAGTGAAAACAGGCTGTGCAAAAATTATCTGCTGCATAGATCAGAGAGGAAAGGGCTGCTTAAACATGTCATCAGAGTAGCAAGGACTAGTCTAGAAGTGCGAAAAAGTATGCCATAATTCATGGGCTAGAAAGAGTGCAATTTTACCTCCCAATCAGGGAGGGATAGGTGAGAAGCTGTTATTTGCAGCTCAATTTCTGTAATTTCAATAATGATAAGAATTTTTATATTTTATTAAAAACTCCTACTTTCTAGATAAAATCTCAGCAAATAATATGAGAATGCATCTCTTCTCTTTGTTTTGCTTCTTAGAAAGGTTTTCCAACCACAGCTTTAAATAAGATCTCTTCCTTTTGCCTTTTAGGTGCAAAATCTGCTAACGCTGTTTACACTTCCAAGAGTGCTTCCTCCCCCAGTTACAAAACAAGAGCCCCACCTCTGGGAATCTCACAGTTTGAAGGGTAGACACAGAAGACAAGGTGGTTTGGCAGATGCTTGGGAAGTTGTTAAATTAGGAAGGTTTTTGAAATCTAGGAAAAATAATAACTGATTTTTTTCCTTGTTTCTTAAATTTTCAATAGATTTATTTATTGAGAAATAATTGCTCTTTTATTTGTAGCTAGATTTAAAGGTCAGGAAAACTGTTTCCTTTTTAAATAGAATAGAGGCGCTTGAATACTACTAATGCTATAACCTACAGTTATCCAATTATACGTTTCATTGACGGATTGGCTGGAATCCAGGTGCAGTAGTTAGAATAAAAGGCTCCCTGTCATTTAAGTCTACGTGAAATAGTTCACTGCTTGCAATTGAATCGGTAGTATGTTATCTATTATGCTTTAAAAAAAAAAAGCAAACTGGAGTGCTCACAAGTGTGTATTAATTTCTAGAGTGCTCAAGTGCATGAATAATTTTGATTTAGAGGCAGGTATTCTGTATTTAGAACTTTTCTTTTCCACTTAAAATTTTGCTGTCTTCTTGTGGAAATACTGTTCTATGCCACTATTTTCCTATTGTTTGGTTTGTGTATTTGGTATGCATAGTTTTGGTGGGAAGGGTATTGCCAGAGGCATTCTACCCTAATTTTACAATGACACTAAAATGGTCTCTCCCTACGCATTTTGTGAGTGGAGTCATCAAGGGAGACTGACACAGTATCTAAGCAGCACTCAGTTTAGCTCTTGTATGTGTTGCCTAGGCTAGGAGTTCTTGAATTTGAAAGCAGTTGAAAAATTAAAGACAAATGATGGCTGGGCTTCTTGGGATTTGTCTAAATTTGAAAATCCAAGTTTCTCTGGGATGCTTGCCTAATTCTATTGATTTCCTATGGAAGATTTCATCTTTAAGAGTTTTGCTTGCCAAACACTTTTCTCTAATGAGTTCTCTTCCTCTCGTCATAACTCTGCTTAGATATTCATACACCTTTGTGCTCCTGTACTTTCACTCGTGGAAAAGATGAGAAATAAGAGCTAGAAATCCCCTTATATTAAGATGCTCTCTTCTATAATCTCAACAATCCTTTCCAAAATGAATTTATGTTGAAAATCAACCAATTACTATACTACGGACTTCACTACAAAATCATGGCAATGTCAGTAAAAAGTGCACTGTTGTCATTAACAATGCAGCTCTTGCTGTGGTTGTCTCAGTCTTTATCTCCATAGGTTATTAATATCTACAGGTTAAACTACTACAGCTCTTGAACATAGGTTTGATGCAGATGACCACTTGAAAACTTAAACTACTGTATCTGCATGGGCTCTGAGAAGAGCGTGCTATGGTAAGAAAGCATTGCACTCTGCAGTAGCATGAAACTCAAAAGATTATTTATGCAAAAAAGTTGGCCAAGTACCCAATAGCACTAGAAGTGGCATGCATTAGTTGGTACACTTATGTGTCCCACTGATGAGTCTCCAGGGAGCCGGGAACAGCGTATTTCCCACAGGCTTCACTTACAGAGTTTTTGCCCTGTTGAGTGTGGCCATTTTCCATGCTCTTCCTGTTTTTCTTTGACAGTTGTTTCTTTGGGCGAGTACAGGCCTAACTTACCTCATCTATAGCTCTTTCTTGTGTCCTGTTGTATTCACACTCCCCAAGCAACAAGTGGGTGGACTTATCCTATGGGTTAACACAAAGCATAGGGCTTGCCTTTATTATTCTAAGGCACGTATCATCCCCAATTCAGATACTACACTGATAAAAGCTACATAAATGCATGCAATAAATTAGCATGAAAGTTTGGCTTGGGCTCAGACGAGGTCATTGGAATGGGCTGCCAAGGCTATCTTCCCCCACATCAGCAGCAGTTCTCTTTTTTAAACTTCTGATCAGACCTACATATATCCATATATAGATATATCTGTTCATACAACTGGTTGGCTTTCTAAATCCAGAGTATCTCATTCTTCCTGCAAGTGCAGTAAAGAGATTTCTCCAGATGGGGACTTACTTACTTTGGTTTTTGTAGTTCTCGCTCTTTGTGGTGTCCCTGGGAGGCAAGAAGAGAGTTTGAGACCAGAACTGCAGGACATTTGGTACAGCAGGCTCAGGTAAGATCAGACGGGTTACACTGATGATGCGCTCCCACAAGAGACTACTATGTCACACTTCAGAGAAGTGAAGCAGACAATCGTGTACCTGGTGAGGCAGAAATTCAGCAGCTACTCATATTTTGGAAGCAACAGGTCAGGAGTTCTTTGTCTTTTTTCTCCTTGTTCTCAGTGGGATAAAATAAAATATGCAGGGCTCTCCTCAAAGGTTTAGTGACAGAAAAATAGGAAAAAACTTCATACAACAGGACTCTTCATCCTCAGGAAAAGGAGATGTAAAGATTAATTTTGTATACCTGCAGGACCCTCTAAATACACTTCTTGTGGAGCACTCCTAATACAGTACCTGGCTTTGCTAAAGGGCTCATGAGACAAACTGCTGCTGTAAGTAAAGACTGAACAACTAGTCTTAACTGCTGTTATGTTTAGCGGCATGTTCCAGCAGTTGATACAGTGCCACCTCATCAGCTTTTTGATCATAGTAGCAGTCTCGGTCTAGAAGAGATATTAAAAGATATTCATCTGCCCCTGGAGAAAGCCATCACGCTGCATCTCTTCATGTGAAAGAAAGAAATAGGGGGTAGGCCTGGCTGGAGATGATTGAAATCCCCCAAAAGAGTGTTTTGCCTTGTGACTGCATCAAGGGGAGCATGGCTGTGTCTACACTTATGGAAGTCTTCAGTGAAGCCTTCAGAATCAAATGTGCTAGCTGTCCATGCTACCTAGCTGCAGAAGTGCCTTCAGGTGGATAAGCTGTTATACCCTGGGATGAAGGCTCATCATAGTTTTAATGTGAAGAGTGTAGAGATGTCTTGCGTTGAAGCCCAATTTGACCTGAATAACATATCAGTGATCCACAGAAGTATTACAAAATATGAATAAAACTAGAGCACAAAGCTGTAAATATAAATGTCCTTGTTGGTTTATTGTTCTTTGTATGTAAGAAGCTTTATTATACAACTTACACAACTTTAACATGGAAAATGGTTAAAAATGTTTACAAAAAAGCATGTTCTTAGAAAATTATGCTAGCAAAAACATTGGGAGGAGGGAAGCAAAAAAAAAAATCTTCAGTTCAGTGTGCAAACATTTTATAAAAATAGAAATACTAACTCTACAGGTAGCATTTCATGATAAATTATTTAAATAGCGTATCTACACAATTATGTGATTAACTATTACAATGGCAATGAGAAAAATAATTTATAAAAATACAAGCAATGGTATACAAGATGACAGGAAAAAAAATATAACACAACATTAGAAATTGTATTTGACTTTTTTTTTTCCAATGCCATTTCCTTACTGGGAATACATTTTCTGCAAAGATATTTTGACTATGTACAGCATTAACTTTTTAGTACTACAGTAGCTTTAAAGTTTGTTAGACATTTGAACTCTGCTTAATCCAAAGGTTTTTCTCAGTCACACAACAATGAGGTAATATTTGTACGTAAAACTTTCACCGTGTTCATTTCTTTTCCTTTTTTGAAAAGACAAGGAAATATTATACCTATAAGGATGCTGCCCCTTCTGTTGGGGAAAACAGTCTTTTAATGTACATCAAGCCCTCTCCCTCTTTTGCAAGGAGCTCCTGAAATTCTGTCTAGTCCGTGAAGAATTTCTTCTTTTGTAGCTGCACATCACTAGTTACAATAATTAGAGTGCAGCAGCACAAGTAGCCGGTTTGAAGGGTGTCCTGGTTAAACCACAACAAATGGTTACTGATTGCGGTCATTGTGCCTCTCTCTGCAATCTCCTCAGGGCAGGTATTCTGGTTTTGTGTCAGGCCCACTGACCAGTGCTAAAGCACTGCAGACACGTCCCAGCACTAAATAACCGCTAAGATGGTAAATGGCATTCCCTCATCTCTAGCACTATGAGAGGAGACAGGAACTGCCACCATCTAAAGGGACCAGAGTTTTAGCACTGCAGAACAGTTGCCTGCCAGGCTACCAGCTGCCTTGCACAAAGAAAGGAAAAGCCAACATTGAGCTCAGACTGAGAAAAACAAACATCCCATTCCCCACCCCACCGCTTTTCCCTGCGCCTCCATGGGAAAATTGCTCTTTGTAACAAATCACCACTATCTGCTCCAGACAAGATTTTTTTCTCAACTAAAACCCCTCTAGTTTCAATATAGAACAGAGTTAATAAATAATCTGTATTTACAATCTTACAGTCATGAAGACTTGTAACAATGATTAGATGGATAGTCTTGACGCATTTCTTGTTGTTTTAATCAATAATCCCTCAGTCATTATGACATCAAGGATAAGTAAAAATAAATATTTTACAATTTCAGTATTTTATCTACAGGCCCCTTCCCCTCTCCTCCAAAGAAGCGAGGGGTTTAAAGCATCTATAGCATGTAAAAAAGGAATGTTTTAATTACTATTATTTTTGTGCCTTTTTAAAACCATAAAAAGTGAAGCACGTGCTGGTTTCCCTGAAGGACAGCACAGTGCTAGCTGAGATGTCAGTGCTTTCTGGCACCATATCTGAAAGAAAACATTTAAAGGCAAGAAGGATCTGCATCTAATTAGGAAAAAACAGAATCTAATTGTAAATCCCAGTTCTCCCAAAGCTGGTGTGATCCAGTGTGCCAGTTTTTATCCTCTTTCTCCCTCCCACCATGGAAATCAGTTTTAGGATATCTGTTTTGCCCTGTGTAATAGAGCAGCTGATCTAGCTCACCACAAATATAGAGTAAAAGGCTGTGTTTTCATCTGAAAGATATGACATACAAAACAATAATCATTTCTCCAAGTTAAATGGATGTAAACCAAGGTAGCGCAGCCCTCATTAAAAAAATTCCTCTCCCCCATAAAGAAAAAAGACTTAAGAGTTCACCCTCCCACCCAAAAACCCTTTTCCCCGCACAATGAAAGGTCTTCAGTTTAAGTAGTCCACAGCACATCCAAAGATGTTCTTTTTACAAAATGCTACTCCATGGGACCTCCAGTTAGAGAGGCAGTGACACTGCACTGTGATAAACAGCAAACAAATGTCTTTCCTACTGAAAGAAGTGTGCTTGTTCAGTGAAGACAATTCTCATTTGCAAGACACATTTGTTTCCTTCCACTTCAGCAGAGGTCAGATATCAAGCATGTTCTCACTTTCATTCTCTCAAAAGCATTCTCTTGAGGCAGGTCATGTGTTTTGAGTCCACATTTACGCAGAAAGAAGAAAGGAAGGAGTAATATAATGGTCCCAGGATTTGTAAGGCTAAACATTTCAGAAGGTGCAATACCAGCATTTTTAAATAGTCTCTGGATCCAATAACCTTGTGATTACGGATCTGTGAAAAAGAAAAAATAAAGATATTTAAGTATTTCTGTGTATTATGCATGATTATGTCCAAGACATTAATCCCTAGAGACATTTGTAGAGAATATATTGGTAAAGAAAACGGAAAGTGCTTAGGTACTTTCCTGAGTTAGACTTCAGAACCTAGCCTATGTAACCATTACATAATGAAGTCAAAATTTAAGACTAGGGCACCTGGAACTAGTCATGTGCACTTACCTCCCCTGAACTGCAAGAGTGCAATATATGGACAACGTTCTACTTTGCTTGCTTTTAAGCAAATGAGTTTTTTTGCATGTCACACACTACTCTCTTGCTTGCTAAAGTCAGTATTTTGCATTTTCACCTTGGACTTTGTCGGTTGTGTTGATTCATTCTAGTCAGCATTTTAAAGGAGATTCAAGGTATCTTTCATATCTGGAACTTAACATGGATTTCTGATACTTTGAAATGACAGGATAGAAATGTACTTAGATTTTATACATTTAAACTTTTAACTGTGAAGAGTTTATGAAGAAGGTGTCCTGCTTCTGCCTGCAGAACTCGCTTGAGATCGAGCCATGAAAGGTCACGGGTGAACTTTCCCTCCTAGCTCTTATTTCTTGATCTATTCTATTTTTCTTGAGAGCAGCTTTCTTGAACCAATTCATTTATATAGGATCTCTTAAATACAATGTCTTCCTTACCTCTGCATTCATATTTAAGATCTGAGAAGAACACCATTTCTTGAGAGAAGACAAATAATCCTAGCCGACCGCCAGCATAGGTTTTATCATAGATTGGTCCTGAGTCTGCCATGATTTTCTTCCCTTCATACATTACAACCCTACAAAGAGACAAGAGGTCAGCCATCTTTGACAAACTTCTCTTAGGTTCATCTTTACAGACATCCACTTTCCTTGTGATAATTACTTAAGATAAAAGGGTGATACTCACCTGATGTAACCAGTCTTTGGTCTATGGCTAAGACGCCATCTGTATGCGGTGAAGTCTTTCCAGCCTATGTGACGAGGGTCATGCCACAACGTTCTCACCTACAAAAGAATATTTTTTTATTAACCAAAGGCCTGAGATAACATAGCCATTATTTTGACATGAAGGTGCCTTGACGATTCTACGATTATGACTAGTAAAGGCTTGAAGTAAGTCACTAGGCTCTGTAATGGGCTCTTTTGAAATCAACTGCATTTAAATTTACTTTTAAATATGCAAATAGGAAACTACTCCACAATTCCAGAAACAATTGATTCACTGCTGCTGGAAAGCCTGTCTGCGGCATGCAATCCTGTTAATTTTATACAATATTTTGCATGATTGGGGATAATTACAAGTTATTGGTCTTTGCCAAGAAAACTATGCCATTCTGATCAGCATGTAGAGACCCCCTGTAAGTGTCTAACTTGTTGGAAGAACAGCCTGCCTTACAGTGCAGAAGAGCAAGTTATCAAAGTGCCACTCTTACCTGGCCAGGAGTGTTTCCTGTGTGCCACAGAGCATTACGAAGGTGTTCACCTGGACCGGTGGTGGAATTCACAACTTTGATGGAGAGACCTGAGTAGCCTTGAGCTTTGGTTGGTGTGGAGTCCCAGTAAGACTGGGTGATCTGCTTCCACATGACAACATAGAAACGACTGCTAGATTGGTAGCCGAATACAAAGCCAGCATAATCATCATCCCTTTCTGTATTGATGAAGAAGGTGCCACTGAAATCCACAGCATTGAATTCATCAAAACCTATGGGGGCATTAAAGGAGAAAGTTTTAGGCGCTGCTCTTTTGCGATTCTTAAACAACTCTTTAATAGTTTCTCAGGTTCTCCTCCCCCCCCTCCCCCCAAACAAAAAGAAAAAACAAAACACCAAACAACAGTGTAATGCCTGTTAGAGTTAAAATTTTCCTCTTACCAACTGCAAGGCCAGGGTCACAGTTGACTGTCTGAACCAGTTCTTTACCCTGGTGACGAACAACCCAGTTTGGATCATTTTGGGACGTTCCTTTGGGATCCAGGGGAATCATCTGAAATCTTCGGAAATCAGTCTCACTAATGTCCACGTTTTCAGGGCAGATATCATCAATATCTGGCACACTGTCTTGGTCAAAGTCATCTTTGCAAGCATCTCCACGTCCATCACCTGCAGGACACAAGTGATTTCACCATTATATCGCCATTGTTGTTTGCTTTCGAGTCTTACAACTTGGAGTTGAAGTCTTAATTCAGACTTCAGATCTCTGACTGCCCAGGTACTGCTGGCAGACACATTACAGAAGCCACAACAGCTACTGTATAAATGGCCTTTCACTCCAGCCTGATAGTGACTTAGGAATAAGTGGGATATGTGGTCATTTTTACATTGCTCCTTACTCCTGAGGAACACTATAACAACAGTACAGACATTCTATCTTTTTGTTACTTGGAAGTTTTATCCAACCCTAAATAGTGTGAAAAAAGAACAGCATCAAACTATTGGAAGATACTCTTAAAATGTTACTATGATACTGGCCATCTTACCATCAGAATCAGCTTGATCTGGGTTGGCAACCAATCTGCAGTTATCTTTGTCATCAGGGATACCATCATTGTCATCATCATGGTCACAGGCATCACCTTTTCCGTCCTTGTCATGGTCAGCTTGATTGGCATTGGGCACATAGGGGCAGTTATCAAGATTATTTTGATGGCCATCTTCATCTATGTCCTGGTTGTTGTCGCACTGATCACCTATGCGGTCAGAATCAGTGTCTTCCTAAGAAAGGGAAAAAAAAAATAAAGAACATTTTAAAAAGCCACTTAAAAAAAGGCTGAAATAGGAGTCATAATAGCTAGAATTAACTGGGATTTCTACTTGCTTTAGCAAGAGCTAAGATGGATGTAGTGAGGTATTAGGATTAATACATGCTTACTTAAATCTGCCTGTGCTAACTGCTTTTGGGCTGCTTTAGTGTTTAATTTGAATCCACAGCAGCAGAAAGCAGTGTGGTCATCAGCTTCTCTTCTTCTCTCTTCTGCCACGTGACTCTTCTGTCACTAGTCTACTATATTGGACACAGGCTACTTTACCTCCCACCTTCTCTGGCAGCTCCCTGGTTCCAAGGGCTAGATAAGGGTAGGACTACTCCGTACCTAGCCAGTAGAGACTGTAACATTAAAACATAGTCTACCAAGTCTTGGTTTTACAGTTTCCACACTGTATCATAATTTTCTTTATCATAAAAGCCTATAATGCTCTTCATGCCCCCTGACTTATCAGTCAAGACTATTATTTCCTTAGTGGACAAAGACCACATGAACTGCTGTGCTTGCTGATCACATATTTTAGCCAGTCATTTGCTTAATCAGCTTCTGCAGTAACAAAAACAGTCATCCCTGAGGCTGCCTCAAGGTTTAGTCTAGTAGTCTTGTCAACACTGGTGGATGACCCTGGTATTGGCATAGACAGAAGGCATACCACACAGTTTGAATAGCTACTAATTCTGCCGTTTGAAATCTAGTATCTCCACTTGATTAGAAATTGATTAGAAAAATGTTTGAAAAAAACATTAGAGTCTTATATTAAGATTTCAAAGTGTTAAGAGAAACATTGCCTGAAAGGATCTTTAGGCACTTTCCACCCTCAGGTGGAGAAGTGGTAAAGCAAGGGACAAAGACTAAGAAATTTCATATTATTTGTTTAAATCCTTCAAGTAACACTGCTTTTAGGCTACATGACCATACCACACTAGATTCCACTGATTTGCAACAGCTTTTTAATAGCTTCAGGGACATAACTGGAATGTTTGAAGGGTTAGAACTTACAGCCTTGTACTTGACAGGATAGCACAGGCTTTATCTACTTCTGCCTTCAAACATTTTTGAACCAGTAAATTGTGTGAGAGGCTGGATCCCCCTAGATTTTTATGAAGAGGAGTTTTAAAGGTGTCAGAATATGCCTCTTCCTTAGAGAAAAGCAACCTGTGCTGCCTTCAAGTTACTGGTAGAAAAGTTATCTTTTGAAATGCAGCTGTTCCGAACTTAGGCGCAAAGTTGCTTTTTTAATCTTTGTCCTTAAGTGAACCCAGCACTACAGGCTATGAAGAGGGTAGTTCCTACCTACCTAGATTTCATACAATGCTCCCAGAAGTTTCATATCCTCACTATGAGAATCACTGCAACTGACAAACCCAAGAAATGTTTAGGAGACGAGTACACACAGTAGTCTCACAGATCTTCACTAGAGTTACTTTTAAGAAAATACCTAGCAGCTGTTTGAACTGTGAGGGCATGTTATTTGATAAAGGCTCTATTTGGCAAATTAATAAGAATGATTTGTGACAAATCAAATTTAAGCTGTAACTTGTTCAAATATTTTCTACAATACACAACATACTATATTTTTTATAATACCAGTCTTCTATTTATATAATGCAAATCCCCTACCTGGTCAGGATTGTGTTCCAGTGGACAGTTATCACACTGATCTCCAACACCATCCAAGTCTGTATCCCTCTGGTCTACATTGTAGACATATTGGCAGTTGTCCCTTTCATTAAGGACCCCTGCAAAATTAAGGAGAATTCATGAATGAAAGTCAGACATCTAAATGCTGCAAAGGACTGTATAAAGCCACCACACACTTCTTGATATGTTTCTGAAAGCATTTTGAGCAGCATTTGAAAGATTTGCAACTTGACTCATCACTAGCTCTGCCACACACTTGTGTTCCTACTGCCTACAAGAGTAGAGCTAGAATTTAACTGTGCGAAAATGTGTGTATTTCAAAGCGAATTTCCATTAGCTATAACTGTTACTTCAGTAGTCTGTTACTCCAGTAGCTTCAGAACTGTTACTTCAGTAGAGGAGAACTTTTGTGTGTTCAGGGATGAAATTCCGCTAGGAAATAAGTGATACACTGGGTACTTTTGATGAATCTGTGATTAGAAAACTATCTAAAGGAGTGATTAGAGGCCACCTACCGTCTCCATCAATATCCACTGCACACGCATCTCCTTCTCCGTTGTTGTCAGTGTCAGTTTGATCAGGGTTGTGATTGTAGGGGCAGTTATCACAGCGGTCGCCAACATCATCCCTATCATAGTCATACTGCTGTGGGTTGTAGATGAATGGACAGTTGTCCTGCAAGAGCGAGAAAAAAAGTCAGGCTTTAAAAAGAGTCAAATTAAAGCTTTAACCAGATTCTGCTTATGCTTGTACCGCTATATGAAAGGAGAAACAAAAGGCAAGGAAACAGTTAAAACTGGAATGCTTCTATCTCAAAACACCCCGTTGCTTGCATGAGTGTAGTAATGGCTGAATAAAAATGAAGATTCACTTCCAAAGCTCAACCAGCTGTAGAAAGTTTGTCTGCATAGTTATGCATATCTAAAGGTTTCTAGGATAGCTGTCAGTGCCAGCAATTTCCTATGGTCCTCTCTTAAGATTAAGGTCACAAGCTAGACCCCAGCCTTAGGAAGCGGAACGGGAGAGCTACATTCTCAAAGGCTGTTCTTTTGTGTTGTCTTACCCGGTCATCAGGAATACCATCATCGTCATCATCATTGTCACAGGCATCACCAATCCCATCCTTATCATAGTCTTCCTGTCCAGAGTTGGGCAGATTAGGGCAGTTATCCTAGAAAGGAGAAAGTACACAAATGTGTTTACTCCTGGCGTAATTACAATAGGAATTTTAGCAGGCAAGATCTAATCATCAGGCAAAATCATAATACCTCAAATCAGGTAGGTGTTATCTTACTGTAATTCTCTCAATTTTAGCTAGCCACTACTCTGAGGATAAATCTTAGAAAGCCATAGTTCAAATCATTTTTAAAACAAAAAGATTTGGCTGCTTTTGAGAATCTTACCCTCTTTTTTTTCCCCTGGAGATAAATATCCATCAGAGCAAAGCTGATACAGGTAAAGCCTAAACTAGAGTCTTCCTAGAACATTTATAGCAAACATTTATAATTGTGTCAGGCTTCATTTTTTCCCATATTGCAGGAATATCTAAAGCAACAGCAAGAGCCTCCTAGCAATACCTTGACAATGGTATCCCTACATAGAGGGGTATTTTACCAGTTTTATTTGCAGAGAGGATAGTTTAATGGCTCTAACTAGATAGAGACTTGCTTTATACTTCAAACCTAACATATTTTGTATATTTCTCAGATAGACAGGCTGTTATAATGGTAGATGGGAAAACAGGATAAACTTACTTTTTTACAGTGGTAAGTGGCATTGGCAACACAAACAAGGTTCTCGTTTGGCCATCCATCCAAGTCAGTATCTTCTCCACAGATTATGCCATTGCCAGCATAGCCTGGTTTACATTCACAGCGATACATGGGGTCACTGAAGTGGCCAAGGTAATTGCATTTGGCATTCTTGTTACAGTCATGTGTTCCATCTGTGCATGGATTACGTGGCTTGCAGACCTAGAAGACCACACAGAAATTAAAGCCACTGGAAACATCTTTTTATCCCTCATTTTTCCCCAGACATTCAAATAAAACATGGAGAATACATGCTTGTTTTGATCAGAGATCCTTCAATCAGGAAAAAAAAAAAAAAAAAAAAAGAGAAAGCCCTCATACATTACTTTCTTCCACTCCTCAACTCCAGTAGCAGTCTTAGCACTAATTATTGTTTTTCTTGTTCAAGCCTTATTCATTTTCAAAGAACCAAGCACTAAAATATCTCTAAGGCACATGTTGTTGGATTATAAGTGAATACTGATTAAATTACTCTCCTAAAATTATGTATAACATCTGAACCCTGCATGGCTGAGGAGGACAGTGATTTTTAAAACTCATTTTGAACTCCAATAGAAACTGCTTAATGCTCCTCCTGTTCTGAATCAGAGAGGATGGTGTTTTATTAAATGTACCAAGTCCTTCTTCCCTGAAATGCATAAGTGCTTTCTGTTGTTTAGAAACTTTGTGAGATTTCATAACCCAGAACAGTTCTCAAGTTGACAATACCTGTTTGTTAGCCATGGCATCCTCAACACTGCGACCAAATGGCTGTGTCCCAGTGAAACGTGGTGGACAAGGCAGACAGTTGTATCCAGGTTCAGTATTCTCACACCTGTGCACTCCATTGAAGACAAAGCAGGCATCAGGAACCTCTTTGCACTGAAATACGAGTTTGAGACAGAGGAGAACAGTTAGCATTATGAAACGCCAGGATTTTATTCTCCCTTCCCTTTTTTTTCCACTCCCTTTCAAGGGGCAAACTCCAGTCTTCTCACCTCATCAACATCTTGGCAGTGGACACCATCACCATGGTAGCCAGCAGGACAGGCACCACACTTCCAGGAACCATCAGGGGAGCTGGTACATGTAGTCCCCGCAAAGCAGGGATTAGACAGACACCCATCTGAGAAACAAATGAGAAAGTGGTAAGATGAGGGATGCTTACCATGCTGCTACAGTACTGTATGTAGCCAATATGCTGGTTTAGAATTCTAGCACTTGTGTTTTACAGACTTATGTCAAATTTTTTAATCAGTATTTTCAAGATTGTCCACAACCTTCAGATGTTTATGGGAAAAATGGATACTCACCAATTGGACAGTCCTGTTTGTTGCAGACCTGAGTCCCTCTAGCTTCACCTACGCATGTCTTCCCACCATACTGAGGCTCAGGATTATTGCAGAGACGGCTACGTTTTTGAAGTCCTCCTCCACATGTCACTGTGCAAGCATCCCATGGAGACCATGGTCCCCAGTTGCCATTAACTAAAGGGAGATAGAAGTTAGAAGACATGTATAGCTTTAAATTCAGTGGTACAACTAGTTTCTACCTGACTAGGGACTATCACTTTTGTAGTGAGAGCACTTCAGATATTGTTCAGACATAAATGACAGAATTAATGGACTCCGTGGAAGAGCCATAGTAAACAGTTTAGTTTCATCTAAACAGTTAAGTTTCATCTGAAACTAACCTGTGAGGTTTCACCTAGCCCACCTCCAAGTTTAAAGAGAGAATATTACTAGAACTAGATTATATAGCAACTACTTGGGAAGTTCACTGTTTAAGCTACCGAATAATAATTACCACCTGGACACACTTACTTGGGCAAGGATCTTTCTGGCAGGATTTGTTTTCTCTTGCCTCACCCTCACAAGGTTTGCCATTCAGCTGTGGTACTGGAGAGTTGCAGAGACGAATTCTAGTGATGATGCCCGTGCCACAAGTGACAGAACATGATGACCATGGTGACCAGTGACTCCAGCCACCATCCTGTTTAACTACAAAAGAGAGAGAAGAACAGACTTCAGCTGCACAGCACCTAGGACATAGCCAGTACCAGAATTGTACCAAACACTCCATATATATTAGATAGCCTCAGCACCGTCACAGATCAAGTTGTTTTGCACTAGAGAAATTGCATACCTAAACTGGCCTCAAATTTTGTCCTGGGAGCTGTGCCCAAACATGCCTATTTACTGCATTAACTATCTGCTCCCCTTTACTTGATAAATACAAGTCCTTAAAGCTAGAAGCCAATCTTCCATCCCAGTGACAGAGCTACATGGTAATCTTTGCTGTTAACATTAAGCCAATAAAAGTGGCCTGTGTTTTATTACCAGTGTGAGTAGATTAAGTACTTACATCTCTTATCGCACTCCTGAAGGTGGCAAGTCCGCGTCTGTACAGAAGACCCTTCACAGCGGTTATTGAGACTGTCACAGGATCGCCCTCTCTGCTGAATCCCATTCCCACAGGTCACAGAACATGACGTCCATTCAGACCAAGGAGACCATCCATCATCTGCGTAGTCGCTAGCTGCCAAGGGATACAGCTCTGTTACAGCTCTGAATAAGACTCCAGGTACATGTTTTTCCATAGTCTTTTCTCCCACCCCTCTCTCCACAAAAAAGGACACAACTGTCCTCAAAAGCCACATGCATCTTCCTTTCTTGTACAAGATAAAAGGCCATAGACTTGAATATTTGTTTCAGTGCTCACATGCATCACCTAAGTGATTAACCTCAAAGAGGCGTCAGGCTAACCTTACTCCAGTGGTGCAAGGTTATATCCAGTTGTGGTATACTTTAGAGCAGCATGTGCCTGGCTAGATAAAGCCAACTGCTATAGAAGTGTGAAGGTATTAATTACTTACGCCAGCATCGGGGACAGCACTCCCCATCAGGCACAGTGGCATTGGAACAAGGCATGAGAGGACAGGACACTTTCCGGCATATAGTAGCAGAGTTCTATGAAGAATTGTGAGAATTGCAATAAGCAAGTGGAGTATAAACAATGTCTGGAGTCTGGTTAAGTGATAAGCGAGATCTTTCCCGCAGCACTTAAAGACTCAATAGCACATCTAACAGAGACCCTTGTATTTAGAGCTAATACAACCCAAGGGTAGTCCCAGGTATTTTTAGTCAAACTTCATCTCATTCTCACCCATTATTTTTCAGTCAAGAGTGGAAGTATTTTGGTTTTGCAGAAGTTGATCAAGAGTAGCTACCAGATGCTGGCTAGAGTAAAAGACTAATCACGTGATACCCAAAGTATAAGGTCAGACTTCAAGGGAATGAAACAAGAATGAGAAACCAACTTTCTTTTCAGTTAATATGGATTTAAGCTGATTATATGGTAAAGATAAAATGAGTTTAGTGGACTCTGCTCAAGAGCCATGAAATCTATAACTTATACTTAGAGGTCTTTGATCTTTAAGCCAAGCAGGCAGGGTAAGAACACCCACCTCCAATCTCAATGAGAGCTAAAGGGCAGCCTGTAGTTTTGCTTCTTGAAGGTAGCAGCTTGGTCAGAAGAATGTTCTCATGATTACTATTTTAACCTCCCCGAGCAAATGACTACATTAAGGCAATTACAGTTAACGTTGAGTAAGAGGGTTGGTAGGAAAGAGGCAAATGCAGAAATCACAGTATCATTTACTGACTAAAAGACAAAAGATGCTGAAGCCTATAGAAGCAGATGCAGAACTTGGTGAGATGCCTTGGATTGCACATGTACAAATACTCAGCCTTTAGTTTCTAAAGGGCAGCAGGCTAGTTAACCCACTCTTTGGTAGACTGGTACTCCAAGATGCTTTTGCTAAGCTATAGTTACAGTTAAAGGGAACAAGCAAAGAGTTTAAAGAAACTCTGAAACTGTATGTTTTGGTGCACTTCTACAGCATTCCGCAGAAGCAGAACACAAAGCATAAATATCTTGCCAGGCGATCCTGGGATTTAAACAGCTAAACTCAAATTTGGAAGGGATTGCTGTTCCATATAATCTGTAACAGCTAATAGGACACAACTAGAAGCATTTGTAATATAAAGAAAAACCCCATAAGTTTGTTAAGAGTCTTTACTGAGTACTAGAATGCCTTTTCATACTAAGCCAGCAGGAGGTTCAGTGAGGACAGAAGGTGGATCTAAAGTATTCCAGGGAGCAAAGCTGATAGTACTGTAAGATTGTTCTATCGATGCTGACTTTTAGTTTACTGATGGACTTACGTAAAGAATACAGGCATTCCCCAAATTAAGGAACTAGAAGTGTGTTAACAGCTGTATCAGAGTGATGTTTTGTATAATTTTCTAAAATACTGCTGTTGTAACACTGTATGAAAACTGCCTTTATACCAGAGATAGAGTAGAATGAAATAAACCAAATAATTCTGTGGCTACTGTAGTATGCTCAGTTCTGTGTAGGATTCACTCTTTCTAACAAAGAATGTCATTTAGAAATATCTGTTAACTTCAACTCATGAATTTATATACAGAGGATTTATGAATGTGAGGAATCTTACCTGGCAGGTACATTCAGTGCAGCTGTCAATAGTCCACTCTTCTTTATTATTGTGCAAAATTCCATTATGAATGCATACTCCAGGAATGATCTGGACCACTTTGGCAATGACTTCGTTTTCTTCAGTCTTGGCGGGGGTCAGGGGAATGGGGGCGGGCAGGGGAGAGAAGATATTTAGAAGTTAATACAGAAAACACCCTTTTCCATAAAAGTCAGTAAAAGTTATTACTGTTTATCCAGGCTCTCAAAAGGCAGGTTACAATTCATTCACTAAGTGCCAGTTAGTGAAAGGTACCATGAATTTAACCAACACTCACCACTTTGCGAACTCTGTCTTGAAGCGTTGTAACCATGGACCGGAGCCCTTGCAGTTCCACAAACATATTTGTTAGTTCATCACAGGAAAAGCCACAGACTGCTTGGATGTCCTTTGTTTTATGGCCGATGTAATTAGTGCGGATAGCTGGGCTGGAACCATTGATGGGGTTGTCCAAAGTAATGATCGCACTAGTGGCTAAGAGACAAAAACACACATAAAGTAAATGCCTTTTTTTTTTTTTTTTTTTTTTTTTGCTATGTGCATTTATCATTCCAGGGTAACACCTGCTAAACAGCTGCCACCAGATTCATTAGGGTGCCTGCAGAAATATAATCTTATTTCTTATGCATCGTGGATTTGCATGTCAGCATACTTCTGAGTTCTGTTTCAACTTGTCTTTCTAACATAATGAGGAATCTTCTTTTTAATAGGTCATTGGATTCAGAAGATTGCAAACTTACAGCTGGAGCAGCCTTTGTTCCTCAGAATGGTTTCCAGAGTTGTTCCAAACACAAACCGCACATTCTGCAGCAGTCCCTGTGGACAGAGGAAGAATTACAGCTACTTACAGCGACTGCAAGGGCAAGAAGTTACAACTTGCGTAGAGAGAGCTTGTAGGCACTTAAGGTCACATAAGATCATTAAGAGTAGTTTCATGACAGACAGACAGCAAAGTGAAACACGTTGCTTTATTCTCTTTAACAATAACAAGCCCTGCTTCCTAACATTCTCATCCTTGACCACAAGGACCTGGCAACTCGCCAGGCAGGAAGTAAAAAAACCCATGAATTTCTGAATCTTGTATAAGAAGCTGAGCAATGAAGCTACAACTACCTGTTTGGAAGCTTCAGTACCTTCTTATTGCTGCAGAAAGTTCTATCCCTGCAAATCTATCTCTGCAGTTCTATCCCTGCTTCACCCTTCAAACTCCGTTGTTAAAGTTGAGTAGATTTAGAGGTGGTCCATATCAGATGTACGTAAACTGGTCAGCGGTGGATCCCTTTCTCCCTATAACCCACGTCTTCGTAGCTTTTAGGCTGGTTGAGTAGCTAATGCACCTTCAAGGCAGATGACTAAAAATACTAGGCAAAAACACAAGTGAAAGTCTTACCTGGAAGTTGTCATTGACTCCCCCTTTGGCAATACGGAGCCTGGCACTGCTGGCCAGGTCCCTAGTGAAGATGTTCTGGATGGGGATATCCATTTCAGCGTTCTCCATTTTCTCACACCCCACATAGAGCTGAGCCCGGTCCTCCTGCACAAATAGGGTGATATTCTTCCAATGTCCTGTAGCTAGCAAAGCATCCTCTACTGACGCTAACTGCTTGCCATCATCAGAAAGGCTCAGGTCCAGGCTGCCTGCCTTGCCATTTGATACTAGACTGAAGACATGACCAGAGCCATCTTTCTGTTCCACGGACAGCAGCGTGCCTCTACTCTTCTTGGCTTGCCGGAGAGTGGCCAGGAGAATGAAGCCCTTCTCAGCATGGATGGCATCTAATAAGTCTTGGAACTTGGAGTCAGGGACAGCAGGGATGCGACTGGCATCTTCAATGCGGTAAGCAGGGCTGGAGGATTCTGGTCCCTTCACCAGGTGCACCCCAGGTGCCCGGCGCCCAGCTCCCTTCCGAATGAAGCCAATGAGTTCAAAGAGATCGAAGACACTGTTATCATCACTTCTGGACTCTGCAGAGAGATCAGAACAAGCATCATGAGCAAAGGACAAGAAGAGGCTGAGTAGGTGCATACCTTCCAGGGTTGCTTAACATACTGGCTCGCGGTGCACATCGTGCAAGGTACAGTGCCTCACGTTAGAGCAGACAGTAGCTCTGATGGTACAGCGGTCCCACCAGGAGCTGCCGTGCGGCAGTACATGTGCATTCTTGTACAGGAGCCACTCGGCACAGGAGTGCCAGGTACCTGCTGACTGACATACAAAGGTAGCAGCCATTCTGGCACCTCATTAGATTCAGAAGAAGAGAAATGGACAGCAGAAGCCCAGACTGCAATATTCCTATGCTAGGATACAACGAAGTGAGCTTGTTTAGTCCATGGAAATGCTGCAAACTTCTCTATAGCACCATGACGGCAGCCTACTGTCCCGTTCCTTCTTTAGCCAGTTCCTACATCATGTTCCCCCTTTCCTCTGCCCAACACGGAGTTGGACAAGCTACATGCTCAAGTCCTGGAGACTCTGCGTTTCTATTTCTGAAGGTTACATGAATTCCATGCCACTGAAAGTTTCCTGTTCCCAACTAGCTGATGCTCAGGTGAAAAAGTTTTTGTTCACTGACAGCTCTGGAGCTCTTCACCACCGAGCACTGTTTCAGCTGCCTACACAGACACCAAGAAGTGTTTTCTATTTCTTTTTTCCCCTTCCCTGACTGCTCCGAGTACCAGCACGGGGCTGGTCTTACCTGCAGTGCGCTTGGCCTCCGAGACGCCGAGCACGAGGAGGAGGAAGAGAACAGTCGTCGGCCCCATGGCAAAGGTCTGTCTCTGAACCAGCCTGGGGACAGGCACAAGGAAGAAGGTCACCGCGCTGCCGCCGCACCCAGGACCTACC
>NW_009212983.1:2268-7955 GCF_000690835.1 Fulmarus glacialis | reverse complement strand
GGACCCTGCGGGCTGGGTGACGTCTGCACCCCTGGCCAGCGCTTTCCCCACAGCCCCTCAGCCATGGCACTCCACCTTTGAGCAGTGCCCTGGGCTGGGGAGCCAGATGTGCCCAGCGGTTGGGCATCTCCAGGTAAGTGAGGCTCTGGGTGCAGCAAGGGGGTCACTGCCAGCACCCAGCTCCCCTGCCCAGACCCTGCCCTCTCCCCTTTCCTCGCAGCCCAGCCCTGGGTGGCATCGACCTTCTGGACCCAGCAAGGGCGAGGTGGTTGACCCACGTGGAGAAGAACACAGTGCTGGTGCGAGCTGTGAGAGCATCCAGCGGCTCAGCACCGCGTCCAACCTGTCCTGGTGCAAGGCCCCGGGAGACCACGGGTTAGGGGGTGGCAGAGGGCGGCCCATGTATCTCACTGGCGGCCAATAGGCAGCACGGACCAGGAGAAAGGGGTGTGCAGGGCTGCAGCGCTCCCATGCCATTTTGTGCCCCCCACATCCTGTCAAGGTCCTGGCTGAAGGCATGGCCACCTCTGACCTGGAGACCTCTGACTGTGTCCTCCTTGGTGGCAATGAGACGCCTGAGGGGCAAAACCCCATTGAAACCTTCAGCATCGCCTACGTGCACTGGGTGCCCAACGCGTGGTCCTCGGGGCTCTCCATGCTGTTACGTGCTCCCGTCTCCCAGTTGGCACAGGAGATGCAGTTGAGGGTTCCACACACTGCCCTTGCCCAGGCTGCCATCGCATTCCTGGCTTGGAGGATCAGTAGCACCAACTCCATCAGTGCCCTGAGTGAGGTGACTGGGGCCAACATGGAGGAAGTGTCCCACACCATCGGCATAGACCAGCACATCACCAACCGCTTCCTCAGGGCAGCATGGGTGGGTCCTGCACCCTCTGTCCCCATGGGTGTCCCCTCTGGGGCCCGCATGCTGTGGTCAGGCTGTCCCTGCTGCTTTGTCCCAGGAAGCACGGAGGAGGTCCCTGGGTCCACACCAGCATCCCGGCTG
Organism: Fulmarus glacialis; assembly: GCF_000690835.1. Lineage (NCBI taxonomy): Eukaryota > Metazoa > Chordata > Aves > Procellariiformes > Procellariidae > Fulmarus > Fulmarus glacialis. Next base: position 6,949 of record NW_009212983.1, on the reverse strand, counting down.
GGACACCATCTAGCCTGGTGGGACAGATCTACCTGGCAACTAGCTTGTCCCCTATCATCCTTGGTGGCCCCTGGGGTTGTTCCAGCTTCTTACCTAGCTCTGGATGCTGGGGGTGGAGGGGGAGGCTTGCAGTGTCACTATCCCTAAGGGAACTTGTGGTGTCCCCTCGGCCATGGTGCTCTGCCAGAGCAGGTTTAGGGGGGCAGCCATCTCCAGAAAGATGTCCTCAACCTGGTCTGTCTCCAAGGCTCTCAGCCCACTGGAGGGGGTTGCTCCACTGGCAGCTCAGGCCCCGGCCCTTGGCAGCTCAGCTCCTGGCCTAACCTGCTGCCACACCTCCTGCCAGGTCCTCAAGCTCAACAAGTGCCGGTGCAGCCACTTTGCTGCCTGCACTCTTGCCTGCCTCTTCAACACTGTCATGGCCAAGGAGATCATGCTGTTGGGCTTCACATTCCAAATGGACATGGGGAAACACAAGGTACTGGCTGGGCAGCGTTGGGAGGAACAGTAGAGCTGGACCATTCCCCTGCCTGCAGTTGTTCTTCAGTCACATGTGTGATGAGAGGCCCGATCTCTGCAGCTCCACCTCAGAGAAGCAGCAGGAGGAGGATTTACACACCGCGCCCTAGTGCGGCTCAACTTTCCCTCTTGGCCCAGGGAGTCATCCAGCATCCCATCAGCAATTACCGCATGGACGAGGGTGCCCACCTGCACGTTCATGGCCTCAGGGTGAAGAATGAGCAGTTCATGCAGGCCACGTCCCATTCCATTGCCTCAGCTGAGGGGTAGGGCCAGCGCACACCTGGGGTGGCCAGGACCACAAGCCACTGGTACTCCCCAGCGTGGAGGCTCGGAGCAGGTCCCCAGTGCCATCGAGGCCTGGCAGTTGTGTCCCTGGGAGCAGCACCCTGCTGTGACTGTGCCGGTTTTCCTCTTGCCTGGTCTCCATTGCCCACCCGTTCCACACCTGGAAGGACAGGTTGGACTTGGTGTTGGCGCTGAAGATCTGCTGGATGCTCTCCTCCTTGTGCCCTTGCTCAGCCTGGTCTGCATTTCGTCAGACCCCTGCAAAACCTGTGGCAACACCCATGGCCATCATCTTCTGCACTGGTACATCTGCACATCGACATCTTCAAGGTAAGATGCTCCAGCCTTGGCCATGGTAGCAGGAAGGACTCTGTGCCCTTGGGGCTAGTCCTTTCAGAAGTCAGCTCTGCCTGTTCCCCCCCCAGTGGGGCTGCTTGTCCTCACCCTTTGGCTCTGATCTGCCCCGTGGAGTCTCTACCTCCACAACTACCTCCACCCAGGTGGCCACCGGGATTTCCCATCGGCAGAGCCCCTTGGCCTCTGCGGTCCAGGGCTGCTCTCGGCCCTGGTTCCCACCCTCAGTAGCTCCCCTCGGGTGTTTTTCCAGGAGCTGGACTATGAGTGAATCTACTGGTCTATGCTGGTGCCCCTGGGCTCTTGGTGGCTTGTGCTCCAGGTGGAGACCATCGGCAGGAGGATCAGGCAGTGCTGCCCCTTCACCACCACCAGCACCATCACCCAGCTGGACATCCAGGCTCCTCCCGTGAAGAAGATGAAGCAATGATGTTTCTGTAGATACATCTTAAGATACCTGTGAAGATGTGGTGTATCCATATGTGGTGGGTGCTGCTGACCGTGGATGCAGATGGGTGGACTTCCCAGGGAGGGGGATTCCCTTCTCCAGGGTGCTCACTGAAGCTGGACTTGGTTCTCTCATTCCAGACTGTCCTAATAAAAAGACTTGGCTGCTTTGGGAGCTGGTGTAACTCTTCTTCCAGCCCTGCTCCTGGGCAAGCACAGACTCCCACATGGTCCTGAGCCACACCAAGGCTTGGACATATCCCCAGGGCCAGCATAGCCCCCGAGGCCTTTGGGGTGCCTCAAATGGCGCTGGTAGACCTCTGGGGGTCACAGAATGGCCCATGCAGGTCCTGGAGGTGGGTGTCACAAGAAAAAGCACATTGAAGCCCCTGCAGTGCAACGAGAAACACTTGAAAGACACCAAAATTCACTTGGAGACTCTTGCAGGTGCCCAGAGAGAGACGGTGAGGGTCCTGGTGTACGACAGAAGGGACAGACAGAACTCCGGGGTGCACAAAAAAGCACCTGGCAGCACCAAAAGGCTCTTGGAGAATCCCACTGGGGATCTCCAAAAGGAATAAGGATGGCACTTGTGTGCTGCTAAAGGGACTTGGTGGGTTCAGATGCATGTCAGAAGGTACTGGTAGAGCTCTGGGAAGCAGAGATAGGCATGTGGGGCCACTCAAGGTGCACCAAACAGACTCAGAACCCCATGGGCCACATGCCAAAGCTCTGGGAGGCCTTTGGGGCAATACAAAAGGCAGTGGTTCAACAGTGTTGAGCACAGAATGGCCATTGGAGGACACCTGAAGGCACTTCAGAGTCCCCTGGTGCTGCACTGCAAGGCACCTGGAAGCACCTGGGCAGCGTAGAAAGGCACATGGAGTCCCCTGAAGTGCACCAGAAGGCACTCGGGACCATAGTGAGCACAGAAAGGCTCTTGGAGGCCACTGAGGACTAAGCTGGGTCCTTTGCACAGGAGAAGGGACGAGCAGAGCTTTGTACTGGGAGGCACCCAGGTACGCCCAGAAATGCCCTTGGAAGCCACCGGTGCTCAGCAGAAACCACTTTTAGACCACAGGGCATGCTGAAAGGCCCTTGGAGGCCCTGGAGAAGAGCATAAAGGTGCTACTATGTCCCAAAGGTGCACTCAAAGGCCACTGGGAGCTCATCAAGAGGGGCTTGGAGGAGCCTGGGGCATACCGAAAGGCCGTCAGAAAGATCCCAGTGAGAAGCTGGGGACACAAAGCTCCGGGTGCCAGGGGCTGCTGCTTCTGACAGGAGCAAACGCTGCTTTCAGGGGCCCAGCAGGCCTGGAGGAATGGATCCAAGTCCCACCCCATTCCTTCTCCTGCCCCTGGAGAAGACGGGCTTCCTGGTGTGGGGGGAGAGCACCGAGACGGCGCTGGACAGGCAGGGAGCTGAGGATGTGGGAGCAAAAGATGACATGACACAGCTGGTGCTTTCCAGGCTACTTTAATACTAAGTGAACAGCATGCGGCCAGACCTCCTGGTCCTGAGTAATCATTCATGGACAGCCGGTAACCCCTTGGCTGCTTCCCCACAGCACAAACAGCCCTGCACCTCCCAGAACCCGCAGACACTCCCCTCGTTAGCAAGCAGCTCCACCAGCCCATGGAACGTCCCCCGTTCACCAGGACGGTCCCCATGTGTGGCCTTGTCCTCACCTGAGGCTGTTCCTCAGGAACCAGGCATGCCAGCGGAGGAGAGACGGGCCCCCGGCGGGCCCAGGCAGCCCCTGACGTCCCCTCCGCCGACGCTGGCAGTCTCTCCAAGCAGCTGCTGCTTCTCCCAAGACCTGCACCGGGCCCCTCCACCGCAGCAGAGCAACACAAACCAACTTAAAAGAAGCCAAAATAGGCAGGTAAACCTACATCCCCAACAAACAGAACCATCCCCAAGGGCTGGCCAGGGACAGGGCAGCTGTCACGGACCAGGCCAGCAGCCCTATCCTCCAGAGCCGGCTCTCAAAACAAACCCAAACAAACTCAAAGCAAAGCTGGAACAGGACCAGGTCCCCAGCGGGGCTCGCACGAGGCGGGAACAGCACCGGGTCCCCGCCGGGGCTCGCACGCCGCTCCTGCGGCCGGCAGCACCGAGGCCGGCAGCTCAGGTTCAATTCGTGGTGCAGGCAGAATAGCTGCCTACGTCAGCTGGCATCCTGCAGCGGAGAGGAAAGCATCAGGCTCTGTGCGGTGCTGCGGGGAGCAGCACCCCAAAACCCCCTCCCCTTTCATCCTCCGCTTCCAACCAGGAATCCCACCTGGAGCTCAGAGCCACCGGGGTCACATCTGGCGGGGGGGTGAGTGTTTCAGCCCTGCCTGCCAGGCTGGGTCCCCCAAGCACTAGGAGCACCACAGGTCCACACTCCCGGGAGACGCTCCAAGACTTTGGGAAAGGCAGGGGGTTGGCACCGACGCCGTGCGAGGACTCACCTAGCATCCGGAGAACTTGCAGCGCCACTGCAACCTTCGCCTCCTCGTGCCCGCTCCTGCCTCGTCCGTCCTGCCGGACCCACGTGAACCCACTGAAGGGCACGGGGCACCCTGGGATCACCACCCGGCACCAGAACCGCAGCCACCCGTTGGGATTTGCCTGGACGCACTTGGTGAGGAACAGGGGGGTCCCCAGGTACTGCCTCCGGCACAGGGTGTTCAGGCGGTCCAGCGCGTTGCGCAGCACTGGAGACAGGGGCGCCTGCTTGGGGACCCCCAGGCACTTGCCCCCTTGCACCGGGCTGGATGATGGCTTCTCCACGCATGACTGCAGTTTCTGCTTCAGATCGGGGTTCAGCCAGTCCACCCTCATCTCCACCCCACCGAGCCTCATGTTCCCTAGGAGAGACCAGCAGCAGCTGGCAGGAGATGGTCACGCACCAGCCCTCCAGTATCACCCCATCCCATCCCAACCTGTCCCCCAGCATACAAGTCTGATGAGGAGCGGCTGAGAGAACTGGGACTCTTTAGTCTGGAGAAGAGGAGGCTGAGGGCAGACCTCATCGCGCTCTACAACTCCCTGAAAGGACGGTGTAGCGGGGTGGGGGTCGGTCTCC
>NW_009212983.1:0-2181 GCF_000690835.1 Fulmarus glacialis | reverse complement strand
GCCCGGGGAAGTGGTGGAGTCACCAACCCTGTAAGTATTGAAAAGACATTTAGACGTGGCACTTAGGGACATGGTTTAGTGGGCATGGTGGTGTTGGGTTGACGGTTGGACTCGATGATCTTAGAGGTCTTTTCCAACCTTAATGATTCTATCTGGCGCAGTGACCCCCACGGGTGGTTTGGCACTGACCCACAGCGTACGAACTGCACAGGACCTGCCTCCACCACCCCTCACGCAGCCACGGGGCAGTTGCTTCTCCATCTCCTTTTGCTACCAAGGTGGGCTCAGGGCTGCAAAGCTCAGGGGATCTTAGGGGCAGCTGCCTTTAGGGACAGGTGCAAAGACATCAAAGCCAAATGCTTCTCAGCTGGGGCAGAAACAGGTACAAATCAGAACTTTGGAGGTTCCAGCTGGATGTCCGGGAAACGCATCCCATTGGAGGGCAGTGCAATCACAGGACGGGGCACTGAGGGGTAAGGCATCTCCATCAGGAGGCTTTAATAACTTGGTCAAAGCTCTGGATGCCCTGGACTGGTACTGGTGATACTCCTGCTTTGAGCAGGCAGCTGCCTGAAGACCTCCAGCAGCCCCTTTACCCCACCACCACTAGGGCTGCACAAGAACTGCTGGGGATCAGCCCCACGGAGGACAGCTGGCCTCCCATGGGACACAGGGAATGAGCAAGGGATGTCTCAAGGCTGACGCTACCTCGCAGCTGAGTCTGGAGATGGGATCAGTCCTTCCTTAGAGACACCAGGAAGACCAGATCAAGCAGCATCCCACAGCAGCCCGGCCTCCCACTTACCTTCCATCAGGGTTTTCTTGGCCATGGCAGCAGCCTGGTGCGAGCTGTATTTCAGCACAGCGAGCTGGGCCCGTTTGTGGCAGGGGCTGGTGTACAGGGTGACGCTGAGGACCCCCTCCGTGACCCGCTGCAGCACGGCCTCCAGCTCCCGCCGGCTCACTGAGGTGGCCAGGCCGTCCACGCTCAGCTCGCACTTCTCCGTGCTCTTGCACACCACGATGGCGCAGCCCTCCCGCACCTCGAAGTTGTTGAAGGCAGCGATGGCCTCCTTGGCGCCGCGCCGGTTGCTGTACTTGGCGTAGGCAAAGCCCCGGTTGAGCCCACTGAAGGTCATCATGAGGCGAAACTCATAGAGCTTCCCCACGCAACGCGTGCTCTTACACGTCCTGCGGCAGCTTCCCGATGAACCCCTCGGTGCCGGCCGGCGGGGGGTCGCCCACCCAGCCTGCAGGCACACAGCAACATGGTGCACATGGGTGAGGCCCACCTCGCCTCCATGCCCGTCCAGCACCCTGCGTGCCATGCTCCGAGAGCACCACGGCGCTGAGATGCTCTTCTCACATACCTGGGGGGGGGCCACCATATCGCCTCTGCCCGTTGATCTGCACCAGGTCGATGCCGGTTTCTTTTGCCCAGGCAAGCAGGGCCATCTTATTGGCCTGGTTGATACTGTTGGTCCACGACTGAGGAGGGAGATGACATTGGCGCTTGTCTGGGCAAAGAGTTTCCAACCTCCCGACTGGGAGCATCCCAACCCCATGAAGCAACTGCAAGGCCTAGCACCAGCCAGCATGCGGAGGAGCAAATGCTGAACCCCTCTGCCCTCAGGAAACCTGAGGAGCCTCTCAACACTGCACATCCAAAGGACTACCCTGCCCACTGTCCAAGCCTGCTCCACAAGACTAAGTCCAGCAACTCTGGTAGAGCACAAGGACACCAACGGTTCCCCTATGGATGCCTGCAAGGGCTTTGAAAGCCAAGACACAGGCAGCAGCCGGTTGGCGCTGCAAGAGGGGGCTGGAGCACAGAGCCAAGGTGACCCGTCACACCATGGGTCAAGCAGGCTGGGACCCCAAGACAGCCAACTCTCTTCTACCAGCATCACCTCAGGCTTCTGAGAACATCAAAGAGGGTCTGGAGACACCATCCATGCGGCAACATCAGGTTTTAGCTCATTAAGTACTGCGAAGTCTCATTAGGGCCTCTGAAACTGTACACCGAGCGGGATTAAGCGTAGCTCAGGCTAAAATGCCATTTGGCTGCACCTTCACCTCGTGCATCACCAGGTGGTGGCACCTTTCTACCTCCAAGGGGTTTCGTCTTTCCTGAAGACCAGAAAACACCTTTGGATGAAGGTGGGGACCCATACAGGGGAA
>NW_009212982.1:0-8327 GCF_000690835.1 Fulmarus glacialis | reverse complement strand
GGCGGGGCGTGAGGGCGGGGCGGAGCCGGTGACCTGGGGCTGCCAGTAGCGCGCGGCTCTGCGCGGGGCGGGTTCCCCGCAGTCTGAAGTTTACCTGCGCCCCGTTCTTCTTCAGCCAGATTGTCTCAGGTACTTCCCTTAGCTTGGAGATCACCGTGCTTTGCATAAAACCCATAAAAGCATGTTTCCGCCCCTCGATTGCACTCTGGTGACGTAGGTGTGCCCTTTGTGAGTAGTGAGGTAATAGCATCTTTTCTTTAAGGTTAAAAATTGTTAAAAAACGGCCTAAAGTAGAAGTGTATTTCAAATAGAAGTTAGTGTACAGTGAGGTGTAAATATGTTTTACTGTGGCTGTTTATATTTCTATGTAACAAGGTTTTCTAATTTTTGTTGTTAGCAAGACTAAGATGATGTAGTTCAGCATATAAATAATATAATATGAAGCCAGTTCAATTTTTCCATCTCCACTAAGCCTTAAAATGACTTGAGAACTTTTCAGTAACTTGATACAATCTATTTGTAGCACATATACTTCTCTATTTGGCTGTATTAACCTGTTTTTTTCCAGAGCTCTATGTATTTATAAAATATTACTAAACGATATAAATATTAGTCCTTTCCCTATCCTCAGATCTGCAGCTGCTAGGATATGTGATGGCTCTATGTACTCCTTTAAACCCCTTTATAGCAGATTACTTAGAAAGCTGTTCTGAAAGAATAGTATTCCTTGTTTTCTGGTAATTGTAGGATTAAAGGTATAGTTTATAAGCATAGAAACACTTAAGTCCGTAAGACTCATATTTAGGGTTAGGTGAGAAATTTTCTGCTTTAAATCAATTTTTAAAGTTGTAAGCTTTTTACTCTTTAACTTACTGAAAGAAAATACCAGCAATGGTCAAAAGTATATAAAATATTGATACATTCTTTTCTTGATTTCTTTTGCCTTTGCTTCGACATTGCTGCAGTTTAGAAATAAAGTGACAAGCAGATTAAAAACCACTTCAGTGACCCTGAAGACAGTAATGCCTTTGAGCACAACAAAATCTTGGCTGAAAATAAATTTGCAGTTAGGTATTGCTTTATTCACAGAGAAACAGATTCAATCTTAAAATTAGTTTCAATGTGTTTTTATTGATGCAACACTTTCTACTTACCATATTTATTAGGGTACATGATCATAATGATCCCAGTTTAAAATATTTAAGTTCCATAGCAATTTTAGAGGTAAACAATAGGGGAGGGTGGATTTGGAGATTAGCCATCTCCATGCATCTTTTATCATCTGAAGTTTGAAACCTCGTTCTCAAGATGGCAATGATCCGCAGTATTCTTTAACAGATTTGATTTAGAATAACCTCTTCTTGCAAGTAAGTTGGCTAACAACGGGAAAAAAATATAGGAAGATACTATTTGTTACGATTATTATTTAATCTCATGTATCCTGTTTCCTCTAGTTTCTTCTTTTTTCCATAGTAAGATTCTTATAATGTAGCCCCTGAAGGTGAATGCTATCTGATGTTTAAAAATCTGTTTTGCCTTAGTCTTTTTAGATAGTTGTCATATTTCCTAAACGTTTTTTTTATTACTTATTCAAAGTTACAGACTGTGCTGTAGCTAAAAATGTCTTTGTAGCCTAATGAACTAAAAAGAGAACATTTTCTGAAGAAATAAGAATTGTGCATTAGTTTTGTTAAATACTTGTCTCTGAAAGAGAAAAGTGAATTCAGTTGATGTTGAGAGCAAAGGTAGAGACCTTCCCAAGGTGGGCAGATTTTTACTGCTTTATTTTACATATACGTTTATTTTTAAATAATAGTAACAAAACACAGAACTTGTAATTTAATTGAATGACATTATTTTCTGTGTGTTTGGTAGTTGTTTTTGTTGATTAATGTTGTGTTTACTGAACTAGCAATGTAACGGTTTGAAGATTTTGCAGACCTGGGATCATGTCTTCTTAATCCATGCATGAGAGAGAGCAGGAGATTGGCAGGCCTTATGGCTGAGGTGTGCATGCCTCCCATCAGAACATATAACCCAGGTGTGCATTAGGACCCTATTGTTTAAACTAGGACTAGGGGCGAACGTGACCTGTGTGCAAGATTATAGAATTTGGTATGGTATATCCTCTTATTAGTGAAGTTGTAAAAAACTCAAAGATAGGACAGATGTTAACAAGACTCATTAGGCAAATAGGCAGCTGAACTAAATATTAGTGCTTTTTTGTAGGTGTTATAAATGTAAAAAATAGGAAAAGAAAACTGGACTGCTTGGTTCTAGAGAGACATAAAATATACCAGAAATTGGTGGAAAAAATCCAATCAACTGGTCTTTGTCAGTATACAAATTCTTTAAGAGCAACAGCGTATTTTGTGTTAGTTGCAGTTTGTAAAACAAAACAAATCCCCAAACCCAAACAAACCACCACTACCTGAGTCCCCTTAAAGTCATGTCATACAAGTTGGTTTTTGTCAACAACTATTTTAAACTGAACTGAAATTCCATCTCTCAGTAGCAAAATACTATGCTAGACTGGTAGGAGTGGTGACATAGCAAGGAAGACCAGGAGGGCTGTGGTGACAAAAACAGAATTATGGGGAAGACTTTGGTTACCCCTCTACACTTTGAGGTGAGATCTCATCAGGCTTGGCAGCTTGTGCTGAGAGTGGCCCAGCACTCTTGAGACACGATAAAGAAATGGTTCATGGACTGCAGAAGAGGAGAGCTAATTTTGACCTTCTGAGCAGCACGTTTTGGAACGTTACTACTGACTAGCTAGTCTTAAGAGTGGCCATAAAGAACTTAAATTTACCATTCTTGAAAGAACAGAAAAAAACTAGTAGTAAATGGTAAGTGTGTTTAATTTCAAAAAGGGGAGTTATATAGAATGATAAAGCTTTTCACAAAGAAATGGAAGGGTGAAATAGAAATGGGTGAAATGCTTGCAAGTGGCGTGGACTCTTAACAAAAATTACACTAGTGTTGTAGGGCAAATGCCTATTACTTATCATCTGGATTCTAGAGCAATTAAAATGAACCAGTGTACACAAAATCTGGGTGAAACGATTTATTGAGAGTAAGATGAAACTCTTACACTCACAAATTGAATATAAAACCACAATAGGGCAGGTCAATATGATTCTGAGGAATGAGTTTTCAAAGAAGTAGAAACTACTAAGAATCCTTATACAAATACATCACAGGTAGGAAGCCATCTGGAGAATTTACAGGGCAAATAGCTGATCCTTTTACAGGTATAAGAGGGTTATCCAAAGAAAACAAAAACATGGGGCGGGGTGGGGGGGGGGGAAGCTGAAAGCTGAATCTTGTCACTGTTGACTGGAAAGGAGCTTAAGGAGGTTCCCATAGTACGGTCTCTTTTTGTATGCATTTTGAAGGAGCTTTCTTAGAATTGGATTGTTGGGAGAAGGAATTGCCAAGATCAGACCCCTGAGCAAGATTGTGTTCACCAAAGAATTTTGATGAAACCTATGTATGAAACCACTGACTGACTAACTATGGTGTGCAAACTATTACTTACAGTTTTGTTAGTACTGAGGGAACAGGTGGTGGTGTACATGACACACATTTTTAAGAGTTTTAATAAAAACATTGGGAACTGTAGGGCTAGTAGGTTTGGCTTCTGTATGAAGTCATTTGGTGGAATTTATGTGATAAAGGATAGAGCTGTAGGCATGCGTATAAGATCGATATAATGGGAGAGACTCTGTGCAACTTGTAAAAGGTGCCTTACAAACCTATTAGAGGCCTTCGAAAGGGCCAGTAAACAAGCAGTAATTTTGATTTCATTGATGTATTCTACAAGCGTTTTCAGAAAGACTTTGAATGGTGTTACTCAACAAATGAGTTAAAGAAATAGAACTTCCGTGTATCAAGGTTTAATAACTGTCAACAAATAGAAAACAAGATGAGAAATAATTGCTGGCTTTCCTATGTAAGGGAGTCTCACAGGAACTTGTTCTAGGGTCTCTGCCATCTAATATCCCCATAAGTGATCTGGAAAAAAGAAATGAGCAAGGTGGTAAAGTTTGCTCACTGCACTGATTTATTCAAGGTAGTAAAAATGAAATCTTGTTACAAACAGCTGTAGAAAGACTTCATGGTGCTGCATGGTGGAGTGATAAAATGGCATGTGAGATTCAGTGCAGATAAATGCACTTGGGAAAACCAATCTTAATTTTCCACAATAAAACCAAGGACACAATTACATACGGCACGAGAGTGATCTGAAATTTATAGCACTTCATTCTAAGCAAATGCTAGCTCAAAGCACAGTAGCAGTCAAAAAAAAAAAAAAAGGCAACTAGACTACTATTATTAGAAAAGGGATAGAGAACAAACCATAAAACCTTATTATGCCCTTGCATAAATGCCATAGTTTGCCTGCAGATTCATTGTTACCTGAAGTTCTGTTTACCCCTCTTCTGAAAGTGTATTATAAAATTAAAGTACATACAGAGAAGGACAATGAGGATGATCATAGGTATGAAAAGACATTTTCTTAAGGCGTCGTTAGATAGATTAGCGTTCTTCATCGTGAAAAAGTTACAACCAAGATGATAGAAGTCTATGTAATGTTGACTTCCATAGAACAAATGAATGAGAAGTGGCTGTTTATGATTTTTCTTCTTAATGCAAAAAATAACGTGAAATTATCTAGTGAAATGTTGAGAACAAAAGGGTACATAGTTATGTGATCAAAGATTAGACAAATTGATGGAAGCAGAAATTCTGAAGAGGTATTAAATGTACTTCAGTAGGAAGTTCTTTGGCTTGCTAGGATCTGGCAGCGAGTATTAGGAGAAATATTGCTGCATGCTTACCCTTCTATGGCAGATCATCAAGGAAGACAGTAATACAGGGAAAAGTGGACTTTTAGTTTGATCCAATATTGTCATCCTTGTGTTTTTTATGTGATGGGAACAAAATGTGGAGGAGACTGCAGCAGGTGTTTGTATTCCTCTGAACAAGTGCTGTGCGTGCAGCAGGGGAGGCTGCCGCCGTGGCTGCTGCGTGGTGCTTCCCCTCTCCTGCTCTGGAGCCCGACCTGCCTGTTGCAACTGTGTGAGGTCTCGAAGCTGGAGGGAGGCTATGGTTTTAAGTTGGTGCCACACAGATGGCCAGTATTTTAGCTAGGGAGCATGAAGCGGGCATCAGGTGAAAAAATCAGAATTGGACATGACTCTTGTGAAATCTGTGGAAGGAGATGTGCTTTGAGTTCTCCTCACTCCTTCATCCTTGCACCACAAAATGCTGCAGTTGCAGTCCTGTTCTCCTTGGAACGCAGAAGTCTGATCTTCCTAATGCTTTCTCGACTACTTCCAGGCATTGTAGGGAGAATTTTTGACTCTTTTTCCTGTCTGCTAGCAAAAATAAATGTGTGGGAACAGTGTCTCTCGCTACTGGAAGCTGATCAGGGATGCTGTTTGCCTGAGGCAGTACTTCTTACTACTCTCAAAGAAGAGTGATGCTTATAACTTGAAATGGAACCAATCTTTAGATGTATAATTAAGTCCTTATGTCAAGAAGAAAAGTGTAAATTTTTAAGCTTTAATATATGGGGTGAACTTTGTGCAAGAGCCTAGCATGACTATGTATCGGTATCAGTGCCAACAGCTACAAAATACGTAATGCAACTACAGAAAGAATTAGACTGTCTAAAGCATGGGCTAACTGAAAAAATCCTTATTATAGTGGCGTATGTCATGTAGTGTACTCACTTTTAGTTTTTTTCCCTTACTGTACAATCATTTAAGACAGGCTGACTGCTATATACATTCCCAAGTGGGAAAAGGTGATAATGCTGTTTGTTACGTTAAATTTTGTACTAGAATGATAAAATCTCAGTCATAGAGTATCATAAAGTTTCCTCGTTTATCTTCTTTTTCCTGAATCTTCCTCCAGCTTAAATTATAATGGAAAAAGATCAAATAACTCATTAAGTAATGATGTTACATATGGGAACCTTTGCTCTGTTTTTAGACACAATAGTTTGAAATTAGTGATGTAAATGTAAATGACGCTTATCTTTGGCACTTCTGTTGATTATTGGTTGGTCATTGTGGAAGCTGTGGACCACCATTGTGTTTTATGAGAGCGTAGTGGTGAGAACAATATGCTACAAAATTGGCAGATGACAGGCTTTGCGGAATGGCATCTTCACGTTTCAGCTGAGATACATCACGTTATGTACTTCTATTAATTCATTCTTGTGCTACGCTGTTTTCAGTCACACCTGCCATAATACTGCATAAATAATGTTTTATGATGTGAGATACCATTGGTCAAAAACAAAGCAAGCTATATCTGAAAATTTACATTTAGTAAAGATACTAACTTTAAAAGTATGCAGAAAATGCATTTTCAATGCTTGACAGTTACAGCAGCAGCACTAATGATGAAGTTGTTTGGAAATCTCCTAGGGTTTTCCTCACAGTTCTTGTCTTATGTCCCATTTAGAGTAGTAGGAAGTCAAGTACTTCAGTCTTGTTTTCTAATTAACTTTCCTGGCAGATGATTACAGTTTTTTCTGACATCTACCACAGGCTATCTCCACTGTTTTAAGAATTACCATGGAGCTCACTTGTAAAACCATATACATCCTCCAGAATGTATATATAAAAAAAGGAATGCTGTAGCTTCTTAGTTATTAAGAAAACCACAGTCTATCAGTTCTAGTTTGATGTGCTTAAGTATAGAGGTTTCTGTACATAAAGCTCAACTATAACTAAAATGTTGAGGACACTAAAATGTTTGAACTGAAGGAACTGATACTGATTAGATTACTGTTTAGAACCTGGCTTACTGAGGTCTTCATCAATGCCAGGGTTTTTACCATTATGGCGTAAATAATAGTGAAATTGTGCTTTTGGTTTTTACGCTACAATTTTATTCATTATTTTACTTTATTGAAACTCTTTGGGATACAGACTAGAATATGTCAGATTAGAAACAGTAATTCACTGGAGGATGCAGATGAGAAATAATGATTTTTAGCTTCTTTGTGTGATGACTTTTCCTAATTGAAATCAAGTAAAACAACTTTGAAAAAAGTAATCATTATCTACATATGCTTTAATATTACTGGCCACAGATTTTTTTTTTTTTTAATAGATGCATCAGAATTATTTTAATAAAATTGTTATCAGGTTCATAGTTAATTTATGGCAATGTTCTAATGTTTGGTTTTTTTTTTTAAAATATATTTTAGAACATCAAAGGTGGCAAGAATCTGCCAAATAAGAGAAGTGCTTCAAAGAGATCAATGCAATTACTCCAGGACCTGGCAGCTATAAGCAAACTCCTACAATGGAGTTGGCTAGAAATAGCAAAAAACAGAGAGAGTCTAAAGAGCATAGTCAGCTGGTATGCTAATTTTAAATGTCTGTGTAATGTTAATTCCCTTTTTAAAAAATGATCAAGCATATTACTGAACACTTGTGATAATGTTTTGTTATGCTAATATTCTGAAAAGCTAAGCTAAGCCGTGCCAAGTGTAAAAATGATTGAATGCTTGCACATTCAAGCTTGTGCCCACAGTCAGAAAAACCCGCTTTTTTTTTTTAAAGTTACTGAAATGTACTTTGCTTTGTATGTCATCTGTAACCCAACGGATCCAAACAAAAATCTAGCCATTAATGCGAATTTATAAAGAAGTTTTTGAACTTTATAGAGGAATGGATTTTGGGAGTTTAATTTGCAGTAGATACGGAAGCTAAATAGATGGCTGAGATTTTTCACATTACTAAATGGCAGGTAGGTCCAGGATACTGATACCATCTAGTGGTTACAAATGCCCTGATGCGGTTAGGCGTTCTTGAATATGATGGAGAAGCTAGAAGGTAACATTGCCATTTTTCAGTTGGCTTAGGGGGAATGATAGTTATTAGCCATACCCCTCCACAATTTAATTGGTTTATGCTTGTGCAACAATGTCACACAGGTAACTAAAAGTGATGTCATTTGCCTGTGCATGTGCTGTTGTAAAGTTATCACTGCTGTGGGATTACCTATTGGTTCTGTAGCATTCTGAGATCTTGCACCTCCAACTGTAAAGTGAAATTATAGGGGTGTTTTTGTTGTGTCGTGTTGGTTTGTGGTGTGGTTTTTTTTGTGTGTGGGTTTTTTTTTTTTTTTTTAATAATATAGTGCATTTGGTTACTTCAGAGGTACCCAGTTTGGATGCCCATTTTCAGTTTATTTACTGTGAGTAAAGATGTGTGGATAATCTATTTTAAAATCTATATATATTTTAAATATATTTTTTAATATATATACTGGTGTTTGTTGTGGGGTTTTTTTGTTTG
>NW_009212980.1:7404-42336 GCF_000690835.1 Fulmarus glacialis | reverse complement strand
GGAGCCACAGGCCCGGGCGCCGGGGAGGGCCGGCCGCCTCCCTCCGGGCCCGGCCGTGCCCCCTGTGGAGCCTTAAGCCCTGCTCCAGCCTTGATTAAATCCGCGTGGCTGTGAGATACCCCGCTTCCCTTAGGCGTGGGGTTCAGGCGTCGTTCCTGGAGGGGCGCGTTTCGCAGTGCGCTGTCGGGCTTGGGTCTTCCCGTCAGAACGGGAAGTCTTTTCTTTCCTTGCCAGCTGCTGAGGAGGCCTTCAGCATCACCGAGTCTACTCTGGTTTTAGACCATTTTCCGGTTTTGCGTTTTGCTGCCTGAACGGTAGGAATAAAGAACAGCATTTTTTTTGTTGTTGTGGTCTGATATGGGTATATAAAGGACAGTGAATAGGCTCTGAAGCAGCGATCAGGATCTTCAGGTGGTCACTGAATTCTCCCATCAACCTGAATTTTCCTAAATACCCATTCTCTTTTTCAGAGACTGTTGTAGGTTTAGGTTCTTTATACCGTAATGTTGTTTTCAAGTAATGAATAGAGGCTGCAAAATGATCTCGTGTGCAGCTCTGGAAGCATGGGATGAACTTTACTCTGCAGCCCATCACTAATTGTGCAAAGGCTTGAGCCTGGGCAGTGCAGACTGTAGAACTCCAGGTTGGGAGGCAGTGAATTCCCAAGCTCGATGTTTGACCTTTTTTTTGATTGCTTTTGAATACATCTGTAGAAAGTAGAATAGCCCCATGCAGGCATTGGAGACTGGAAGTAATTCGTTAATCCTAACATGGATTTCTCAGGAGAGGGGCACAAGACTCACGTGTTTTAGCAGTCACCCATCGCAAAAGTTGTAAGTAAGGATTTTCTTCCCAAAACAGCGAGTCAAGGGGTGTTTTCAGTCTGTTACCATGGACTTTTTGGTGTCTGTTGGCGAAGTTTGTATATGCATTCTGTGGAGCACTCCGAGAATGTGCCAGGGTACGCTGCCGTGAACTGGAGCAGCGGGGCTTAGGAAGTCTTGGTAACAGTGGGAAAAGGTTTTAACTAGCAACTGGAACAGGATTGCAACAGTAAGACTTGGCCTGGTAATTCAGCTTGTCCATAGAATAATATTGGATCTCTTGCCCTATGGACATGGCTCTAAATCTTTTAGGTCATCTAAATATCAGGTGCAGAGAAGCTTGGTCTGGCATTGCTTGTAATTCTTCTAGCCGTGCCCTCTAGAGCCTTATTGCTGTCTCTTTTTGGAGATGGGTTTGCACAGTTCCTTGTCACAAGCTTAGGAAATTAAGCTTACCTTTTTCTCCTGACAGGAGCATGGATTTTTGGTGTACATTTGTCTCTCTTGCACACCACGGCTGTCAGGAGTTGGCAAAGAAAAGTGCTGAAAAATTTTTAACAGATTTCCTCAAAAAAAACCAGTCTTTGAAAAGGTGAAGTGCAACTAACAGAATTCCAGGTGATTTGAATCTGTGGAAATTAAAATTGCAGTGCAACAGTGGGATGGTTTTGGAGAACTTAAGCCTACACATGCACAGGCATGTCCCTGTTAGCTGTGTAACAGTGGTCAGGTACTATTTGATGATTTGCATTGCTCACAGAGACATATGCCAGACAGCCTTTCAATTATGTTGGATTACTGTCAGATTGTGCATAGATGTATTTTGTTCACAAAGATCGTAATTTACAAGAACCCATCTTGCGTAAACAAAATTTCTTGTGTACACCTGGCCTTATATTTGATTGGAGTCCTGCCTGTGTTGGGGCTGAATTTGGTGGAAGTCAGAATAAGTCCTTATCTTCACTTCAGCAAAATGCAGGTCACGAAGAGGGTGGAAAATCCTATTTGAACTTTTTGCCCACAAGCAGGAGGAAGCAGCTTAACATACTGTTCAGTTTCCCAACATACTGTTCAGTTTCCCAACGGTGAGAGAAAAAGGCAGAAGTAGTGCAACTCATTATTCATGTTAGCTTTTCACAAATTAACCAAACAAATATTTCAAGTCCTGTTATTGGATAGAATTACACAACAATTTTGATTTGTTTCCATTTTGTTCCTCAGATTGATATACTTGAAGATCCTGTTATTAAGAATGTCATTGTGCTACAGACAGTCTTACAAGAAGTCAGGAATCGGAGTGCACCCGTGTACAAGCGAATTAGGGACGTGATTGGAAACCCTGAAAAACATTTCTATTCTTTCACCAATGAACATCACCGGTAAGGTGTTGAATAGGGTATAATAAAGTTGTACTGATGTCCAATAAAAGAAACTGGGAAACAGAACTGGAATGTGTGAACTAGGTAAAAAAAATTAGACTGAGGTGCATAGAACTATATACTTCTAAGGAATCCTGTTGGGAAATAGTTGCATGTTCAAGGAGCTTTTCTGTTTTAAAATTAGTATAAGCATATCTATTATGAAAAGGTGAATAGAATATTGAACAAAGTTTATAGACAAGACTAACTTGAGCTATGGAATAATGCTCTTCCATTTTAATGTCCCTTTTAAACATTAAAAAAATCTGTTGGTTTGTGACAGAAAGCTCTAAGAAATGAAGATGCAATTAATTTGCCTTTATTTGTGCTCACAAGTAGTTTCTGCTACTGCAGTATCATAGTTCTAGGAATCTTGAATGCGTAGTTCTAGCATCTTGAATGCAGTCCTCTTCAATCGTCAGTGAGAAGGTTGAATTAGAAATTAACACTTCCTTGCTATTTTTCTTGACTCTTCTGTCTCCTGATCCTTCTTCAGTGGCCTATAGAGTGTTACACATATTATAAAAAATTGTTACAGCAATGATTCTTTTGACCTCACAATCTCAATCTTGTTTGTCTGAAAAATTTTTGTAAGTATGGATAGGTGTTGGGATTTGTTTTGTTTTGTTTCCCGCCTTTTATTTATTTAGAGAAACATATATAGAGCAAAAGCAAGGAGAAACTTCTAATGACCGCAATGACAGAGCCATTCGGGTAGCAGTAAAATGGTACAATGAACACTTGAAGAAAATGGAGGATGAGGAGATGATCCAAGTTATCTTTTTAACGAATGATAGAATTAATAAAGAGAAAGCTCTAGAAGAAGGAATAACTGCGTATACATGTAAGTGAAGTGGTATGCGTGTTTAATTTATTGCTCAGATATACAATCTCAGCAGTGTCTTCATACCCAAATCCCGTGCATCTCTTGCATAAATATTTATGTGTGTGCTTTTGTAGGTGAGGAGTATATAAAAAGCTTGATAGCTAATCCTGATCTTGTAGATCGCCTTGCTTGTGTATCTGATGAAGGGGTATGTTTTTATTTTCTTTTTATAAAATAAATTAATCACAAATGGTTTGCAGTATATTATTGGACACCATATGCCAGGCTACTAGCATCAGTTTAGAAGACGAGG
The DNA here is from genome assembly GCF_000690835.1 of Fulmarus glacialis. Taxonomy (NCBI): domain Eukaryota; kingdom Metazoa; phylum Chordata; class Aves; order Procellariiformes; family Procellariidae; genus Fulmarus; species Fulmarus glacialis. Next base: position 38,955 of record NW_009212980.1, on the reverse strand, counting down.
ACTCTGGACTTTATTACCATTTTGGTAATATAACTTTTGACAACTGAAGGGAAAAAAGGAAATATTGCTGCTGTTTCTACTGCTGCTTATAGGCCTATTAGTAGATACCTAGTTATTTGTAAAAAGCCAGTTGCTTTAGATAACTGATGTTAAGATGAGAACAATAACAATCGGTTAAAGAAAATGTATAAATATTAGAAATAATGGAAACAAAATGAAAACTACAGAAGTATATTGCAAACCATTTAGATCTTTGTTTTCTGTCTATTATTTGCAAGTTTATGTTAACTTACTGATCAAAAGCATTTTCTATCAAAAGCTCTGATTTTTGTAGTCCGTTAAATTGACATAAGTGCAGGTTGCAGCTCAAAGCTGAGCTACATTCTTCTTCCATTTCCTTGTGCTTTGTGTTTATCAGAATCAAGACTTCCATTTTCACATAAGATTGATATAGCTGAAAACTAATACTACCAAAAAATGGGAAGGTTTATTTCATCAGTTAGTTGTAACAGAATGGAGCGGGACATGCAAGAGTGGGAAGAAAGTGGAGGACTCAGCTGATCTTTTCAGCGGTTAGCTGTAGCTCATTCAGCTTTAACTAGTTGCCTGACTGCTCCAAAGTTTACTCACAGTAATGTGTTTTCATAATGTTCCATATAGCTTACAGTATATGCTTACACTGTGTGCTATACTCTTTACTCTGTAGTACTATGCTAATATTTTCTTCACTAAGTATATATTCAGCCAGTATATCCAAACCAATGTAAAAGTGTATGTCACTTGTGCAGTATCTTTTTAAGTAACTGCAGGAAAACAGGAAAAGAAAAGGAGGCGTTCCTAGAATTGTCATGTTTCTATGTTTTTTATGCTTTTTATGCTTCATTAGAAAAATTATTGTTTAATAGTAGTTTTTAATTAGTGTGCATATTCATACCTACACATAGTTAAAATTTTGGAGTTTGCTAGCTTGAGTGTCATGTTCCTGAGCTCGCTTTTGGAATAATCATGAATACAAGAGTGAAAATTTCCTTTTTTTTTTTTTTTTTTTTTTTTTTTTGAAAGAAAGAAATAGAAAGTGGAAAAATAATTTTCCCAGAACATATTCCTCTTAGCAAACTGCAGCAAGGAATAAAAGCTGGTATTTACCTCCAAGGAACTTACAGGGCAAGCAGAGATAATTATCTTGAAGCTACTGTTTGGGTTCATGGAGATGCTGAAGAAAACAAAGAAGTGAGTTTTTCATTTTGACTTCATGCTGTGAACTTTAACTAGCCTCAGTAATGACTTAAAATGTTATCTTTCATGGTGACATAAATTGTTAAAAAGGACCATTACAGTAATTTTTTCCCTTCCATGTTTTTCTGACTTGCTTTATTTTTGTTTGTTTATTTGTATGGATATAGACTACTGAAATGTTGACTATGCTTTTTTTGAAGAGAGAATAATGTATTTAAAATTATACTTTGTGCTTTGGTAAAGTATTTGATAAAATAAAGCTGAATCTTAGTTGTTAATAGTTTTTGAATTGACTCGAATATAACACTTTTTTTTTTTTTAAATTAGTTTGAAATATATGGTGAAAGAGAAACAAGTTTGTAGCAGGATTGTCAGAAAAACTGTGGTGAGCCCTTGTGGGGCTCTCTCGCTTTATTTTCCCTGCTATTTTCATGCCTGGTGATGAGTAGATGGGCTGTTCCCCTCCAAGCAGTTAACCCAGCTGTCTGCCTACTGGATTCTCTGTTGGTACAGTTGTACAGACGCTGTTTCCAAGCAGTTGTCTCCTCCCTCCCTATTTGTAATGGCAGCTGGAGGTGCTTCTCTGGCTCTCTGTTTCTTTTATTCCTGTCTCCTAGTAGTCTGTGGAGTCCCCTAGCCTGCAAAAAATAGAAGGGTTGTCTGATTTAAAAAAAAAAAAAACAGTCTGGGGAAAACAAATTATTTTTATAGAGGCAGTTGGAATCCTGAAATAATATCATCAGTACTAAAAGAAACATAGGCAGAGAAAGAAAATGCCTCACAAACATGCCTTAAAATGTTCTTTAGAGTGCAGAGCCTGTTATACATGGATATTCTTCTGTTACAGTGCTTTGATTTGGGTCTTCTGGTGGTATCATCATGAATATTTCATTTTCATTTTTTGTTTTCTAAAAAATCCAGATAATTATACAGGGACTGAAACATTTAAATCGAGCAGTTCATGAAGATATTGTAGCTGTGGAGTTGTTGGCAAAAGATGAATGGGTGGCGCCATCCTCAGTGGTCTTGCAGGATGACGGCCAGAATGAAGATGACATTGAAAATGAAGAGGAGAAAGAAAACATTGTATGAATTAAATAGTTTTTTACTTAACTTACATTAAGAGAGAGATGAAATCTGCAATGCCCTGACAGTGTTGTTAGGCTTTAGATTTATACATCCTTTTTATACTGACTCCTAAAAGCTATTTTGTGAATACGGAAATTACAAAACTTAATTGTAGTCCTATAGTTGTGTTAAATACATGAATATGTATAAAATGGATACTTTTTAAATTAATCCCAATCAGAAATTCCCACATCAGTTTGTTAAACTTAATAAAACTAAAAGTTACTGAGGGGTAGTCAGGTAATAATTCAAAGCTATATACTGATGTGCAGATTAGGATTTGCTAGAATAAGAGCAGATGTATCACGATGACAGTCAGCTTGTACAGGCAATGCATACGTTTGGAACCAGTTGTAAAATATTCTTTAGCTTCTTGCAGTAGTTCTGCTTAATGTGAGTGCAGTGCACACACACGTATACCCTGTCCAACAAATACTTGCATTTCTTCAGAAATATGATCTTCCCACTGAATTCCATGGGAATGTTTTTTAATTACTGTGTTTAGAATTACTGGAGAATTTTCAAGCAACATGGAAGGGGTCCTAAAAACTATAATAATAGCTTGGAAAAGAAAATGAATATAGTTGTGGAGTAAGCAGAGACAGTGGAACAAGGTATTATTTCTTCAGACTCTTTTTCTGCTGTTCTTTGTTTTTCTGAAACAATGTCCATTAAAAAAAAAAAACAAACCGCAACAAAGTAGTCATGTCACATACTAAAAATATTAAAACTCATGCAAAGCACAGGGAGACATAGTTCTGTTTATGAAGTCATAATAGAATTTACGGCATTATAGTGACACATAAGTCGTTACCAACAAGTTTGAGATACATGCTGTAGTCAAACACGTTAACATGAGTTGAAACAGTTTTGTGTTTTTAACTTCTATGTTTTCTATCAGCTGAAGACTTCTGTTAACAAGGACATGCTGAGACCTACAGGAAAAGTAGTGGGCATTATAAAACGAAACTGGCGACCGTTTTGTGGCATGCTTTCCAAATCACAGATCAAAGAGGTAGGGAAATAATCAAGTTATTGTAACTGGAGATTTTTTTTTTTCCTTTAATTAGAAATTATTTGTTCCTTTTTCTGGCTGTTAATAGGCAAGGCGCCATTTGTTTACGCCAGCTGATCGCAGAATTCCTCGCATTCGAATAGAAACAAGACAAGCAGATAGGTTGGAAGGACAAAGAATAGTTGTTGCTATTGACGGTTGGCCGAGGAATTCCAGGTATCCTAATGTAAGTTTGTTTTCTTCTGAACTTTTATCTGTCCGATTTTTATGTGTTTGTTAGGTAAGATGTTTATTATTATCTGCAATGCTGAGTAACTTCAGAAAGCATTGACATGAATTTTAAGTTCTTTCGAGTGCCATTCTTTGATGGTGCAAATTAAGGAAGTCCTCAAATGATTTAGTTTACTCTTACCCCCAAAAAACAAGTATGGGTTATCATACTTAAAAAGCTTGGTCCTCAGGTTCTGCAGTGAACATATATGTGCTAACTAAGGTGTTTTATTTAGACTAACTAGGGACCGCCTTGTTTTAGTCTGGGTTCCTAGAAATGTGAACCTTTCACTGTGGCTTTGCTCATCCACACACTGATCACCAAGTAGTTTCAAACAGATTGGCCAAATTCAGTCAAATTGCCAGTGGGGCAGAGTTACAGGTAATTAAGTTTTTAAAAGTTCATTGTAAATAGGAGGATATGAGAGAAATTGAGGACGCTAGCTTCAATTTGTGTTGAACACTAACTAGGTTTTGAAGAGGCTTGTGTGGGAATGCATAGATTGTAATGAATGAGAGCACAGCTGTCTCACCGATGTTTAGAGAAATGAAGGAAACTTGGAATATATGGAAGGAGTGTTAAGACAAAGACAGCATTACTGCAGAGGATGAGAAATGTGAGAAAGTAAGCAGAGTTAATGTGGTGTTAGGGAGTGGGATGTGTGGCACAACACAAACCGATAGAGAAATTAGACCTTACTAGTTTTGCTGCTTATGCAGCAATGTTTTTTCTTTCCTGCAAAACTGAATTGCTACATTCACAATTTTTGCAGTCTTAAATGTGGAGAATTTAGTACCATTCTAGGAAAAGAGGGGGAAGTACAAAGTTCAGACTTACTGAATCAATTAAATGTTTGAAATTAAATTTCTCTCTTAAAGATGAGAAAGTTGACTGAAGAAGGAAAGATTACTCCTTCTGTGTAGTTTAATATACTAATAACCTATGAGATAATGGTCTCAAATACTTATTTTTGAGCAAACAATATTGCTCGATGTGCATGTTTGTGTGTGTGTGTATGTATTTGTATGTATGTATATTGTTTCTCAGGGTCATTTTGTAAGGAACTTGGGAAGTGCTGGAGATAAAGAGACTGAGACAGAAGTTCTTTTGCTTGAACATGATGTCCCTCATCAGCCTTTTTCCCAGGGTGTCCTTAGTTTCCTACCAAAAATGCCATGGAGCATTACAGAACAGGTAATACTTTTAAAATTATTGTAATAATTACTGTGCCTTCTCCTTCAGATCAAACTGTGACATTCTTGGATATCCCAGTGCACCAAAAATAGAGGAAAAATGTTGTCCAAACCCATTTTGTCTTAGGGTGGACTTTCAGCTGGATTTCCTATGGAAACAAGGCCTCTGCAAGTTTTTGGGGTTTGGCTAAAAGTGTGTTTGTTAGAGATGGACATTTTAAGATGAAAACCATATTACAGGTTTCATTAAAAAATAAAAATATTTTCAAAAGGGGTTTCTTGCAAAGGAGAGAGATTACAATTCAGATAATTGTAAGATCATCCCTAAGAGTTTTTCATCTTGCTAAATAGCTTTGTGGCAGCCTGTGTCATCGTTAAAATAATCTGAGGAGAGGAGATTTAATATATACCACTATAATACAGTAAAGTAATTAGAGAAACTGAAATTGGTGTTTGCAAAATTGCTCGTTTTAAATGCTGTTAGTGAATTTCAGATTCTCCCCAGTAGCTTAAATATGGGAAATGGTTGCTTTAGAACATGTGAAAAATGTCATCAGGGAACAATTTGAGCATGATATGTTTTTATTTGTTGGGCTAGTTATTTTTTGTTTTGTGTTGGGCTGGGCTGAGTGTTTTTGTTTGTGCATTTTGTGTATTTTAATTTCTTCAAGGTGGGATACTTTTATTATAATTTATTACCTACTCCTGTTTCTTTTGAACGTGGAAACTGAAGGAGGGATTTTTGTGTAAATTAGCTGTCTAGAAGTCAGTTGTCTAGTCTAAGATACCTATCTGAGATCTTTTTGTAGCCATCATACAAAGATACTTGCAAAGTATGAAGTTCCTTTCAACTGTCTAGACATCTGAGCCTTAGAAACCTAAAGTTAGTTGAGAGCAATCATATTCTAAACAATTTGTCCAGCTGGACATCAGTCAAAATTTCACTTAAAAAAATCTTCACTCCTGGTCCTGCTAACTCTGAGATTATAGAATCATAGAATGGCTTGGGATGGAAGAGACCTTAAAGATCATCTAGTTCCAACCCCCCCGCCATAGGGAGGGAACACCTTTCACTAGATCAAGTTGCTTAAAGCTCCATTCAACCTAGCCTTGAATGCTTCCAGGGATGAGGCATCCATAACTTCTCTGGGCAACCTGTTCCAGTGCCTCACCACCCTTAGAGTGAAGAATTTGTTCCTTATATCTAGTCTAAATCTACCTTCTCTCAGTTTAAAGCCATTACCCCTTGTCCTATCACTACATGCCCTTGTAAAAAGTCCCTCTACAGCTTTCTTGTAGGTCCCCTTCAGATACTGGAAGGCTGCAATAAGGTCTCCCCAAAGCCTTCTCTTCTCCAGGCTGAACAACCCCAACTCTTTCAGCCTCTTCATAGGAGCGGTGCTCCAGCTCTCTGATCATCTTCGTGGCCCTCCTCTGGACTCACTCCAACAGGTCCATGTCCTTCTTATGTTGGGGGCCCCAGAGCTGAATGCAGTACTCCAGGTGGGGTCTCACCAGAGCGGAGTAGAGGGGCAGAATCACCTCCCTTGACCTGCTGGCCATGCTTCTTTTGATGCAGCCCAGCATATGGTTGGCCTTCTGGGCTGCGAGTGCACATTCCTGGGTTATGTTGAGCTTGTCATCAACGAACACCCCCAAGTCCTTCTCAGGGCTGCTCTCAATCTGTTCTCTGCACAGCCTGTATTTATGCTTGGGATTGCCCCGACCCAGGTGCAGGACCTTGCACTTGGCCTTGTTGAACTTCATGAGGTTCGCATGGGCCCACCTCTCAAGCCTGTCAGGGTCCCTCTGGATGGCATCCCTTCCCTTCAGCATGTTGACCGCACCACACAGCTTGGTGTCGTTGGCAAATTTGCTGAGGGTGCGCTCAGTCCCACTGTCCATGTCACCGACAAAGATGTGAAGATCATCAAAAGATTGTGGGTTTATTCTATTTCTCTTCCTGTTTGCTGTAAAACAGAAAACTTTTCAGTACTTGACCATCTTCTGTCTTAGTTTTTCTGTCCCTGTAGTTTCTGCATGTCTGTTTTGATGCTATAAATAAATACTAGTGCAAATCTTGTCCTAAGACAAAAAGAAGACACTCTGAAAATACTTAGTTGCTTTGGAAGATCTTTTGCAAAGTGCCTTTCTCAAATGATCATTTTTACTTTGAGATGGAAGATGTTCTTGAAAACAACTTTTTTCTTTTTAAATTTCAGGATATGAAATACAGGGAGGACTTAAGGCATCTGTATGTTTGTAGTGTTGATCCTCCTGGCTGTACAGATATTGATGATGCATTACATTGTAGAGAAGTAGAAAATGGAAATATAGAGGTATTGTTTCTTTTTTTTTAATCAAGCCAGTCATTTATTTAATTACGTCTTCCTTTATTTTACGAACAGTGCAGTTGAGGTAATAGTAAATGAGACGAGCAAAGCTCCAGATCTGTTGTAAAAGAAATTAATGGTGTTTGCATAACTGCGAGATGGTAATAAAGAAAGGGAGTTGATTTGCATTACATCAGTGTCAGAAGTGGGAATTTAATGTCGTCTAAATTCACCCTGCTTTCTGCTCATTTGGCATGGGAAATTAACATAGAATTTATTTACTGCTTTAGCTAAGTATAAACGTGGATATCTACAGCTAGGATAAGGAACTATCAGTAGAAAAAGTGAAACTGCTGCTGTAATGCCTAAGGAATGATTATTTTATTTAAAAAAAAAAAAGGCATTAAAAAGCTACAGACTTAACACCAGCTCTCTACCCCCTTATATCTGATTTAGCCAGGTTTTCTTTGTTATAAATTAATTTGTAATTGTAATAGCAGAGTGTGCCAAAATGGAAGATCTAGCAAACAGAAAAGCAAAAACAAATTTGCAGTGAGCCTTGAAGAAAATGAAAGAGGTTATTTGAGCTCCCAGGCAAGAGGAGTTGCGTTGGTAATGAGTATAACTTTCCACTAAATGTACACATGCCCTTATTTTGCATAATTGCGGCAACTATTCATTTTTTTAATATCAGTATGATAGGTTTTAACTATCCCTATTACTAAATATAGGAGCTGCTGAAGGGAACTGGGAATGGGTAAATTGGGTTGTAAATAAAAACTTGAGAAAGTTTCTTTCATGTTAAGAACTATTTCTGTTTCATAAGATGCATAATGTGATGCCTGTTTTTTAGGTTGGTGTACATATTGCAGATGTCAGTCATTTTATTCGCCCAGGAAATGCTTTGGATGAGGAGTCGGCAAAAAGAGGAACAACAGTATATCTGTGTGAAAAAGTAATTGTTTTCTACATAAAAAGCTTTTTGTACAATTAAGTGGTTGGATTTTTCATTGCTTTCCTCTTTTAATTCTTGGGAGTGGAGACATTATCTCTAAACTAAGGAAAAAAAAAAGAGTAGACTCCTTTGGACTGTGCTTAATTTGCCTAAGACTATCAAAATGAAGGTGCTTTCTGTCATTCAGCCTGCACAGCAAGAGGGAGAAATATTTTTTCTTTTTTTTTCCTTGTTTTTTTAAAAATCCATTATCTGGAGAATATCCCTTTCAGCTCCTGTTTGAAGCATTAATAACGTAGTTCTGAAACTGGACTACTGTTTTAATATCAATCTGGAATTGCAGAAGTGGCCTGCTTTTGCTTTTTCCATTGTTTTTTCCTGTGGTAGCTAAATCCCTATTGTTTCCTATGATTTGTATTCATTACAACTGTACACTTAGTCCTGTTTATTTTAACTTATTTCTCACAGACCACAACTTCTTTTCAGAAATAACTGTTACTAAAAAACTGATAATTAAAATGGATCTTGGAATGAATTTCCTCTAAAGTAGCTTACTTTTATTTCAGAAATCTGAGCTTTCTTAGCAAAAAAAAAAATTATTATTTCCAAGCTTTTAGTATATTAAAAATCAGGAAATCAAAATACATACTTATAACTAGTCATTATTGTTATTCTTTACCTTGCAGAGGATTGATATGGTTCCAGAGTTACTCAGTTCCAATTTATGCTCCCTGAGATCTAATGTGGACAGGTATATGTATATGATCCATACTTCGATCCTGACAAGAAACTCTACATTTTTATATGTGGATTTTAACAGATTTTCCCTCCTTCTCCCTCTTATAGGCTTGCATTTTCATGTATATGGGAGATGAACCATAAGGCTGAAATTCTAAAAACCAGATTTACGAAGAGTATTATTAATTCCAAGGTTAGTCACATAAATATTATTATACTTCTGAAAAAAAGCTGGAGACCTTTTTATAAAAACAATAATAAACAACAATAGCTTGATAATAAAGTTTCCTTCTTTCTGTTTATTGATTTATATTTTCTTAGAATTAGAAAATGATGCTTAAATTCTAAAAATAAAGTAAGTGATTGATTCTGCCCTGTGCTTTTAAACCTCTAAGGCTGCAATGTTTTTTGTGCGGTTACTTTGTTATGGTATTTAATTTTAAAAGTATAAATGTATTGATATATATCTTGGACATGGTTGGTATATACCAGCTAGTCATAATTTTCAGTTAAATTCAGGGGACTCTGTAGGTGTTTAATGTATTTCTGAAAATTAGACCTCTAATGTATAAAATAGATCTGTGATCAGCATAAAAAAAACACTGTAAATGCCTGGTATTTCTTAATATCTTGCATGGATCTGTCCTGTTTTGTCCACTATTCTTTGATAATGACATGCATTTAGGTGTTGAATGTAAGTCTTTCTATTATTGTGAACCAACTTCGACAGCAAACTGCAGTTTCTGCAAGACAGAACTATGTTTTTCTTTTCAGTATTCAATTATGTATCATGATGTCTTCCTTTTTTTTTTTTTTTTTTTTCTGTAAACCTCTTCAAGGCTTCTCTTACATATGCCGAAGCACAGATGAGAATTGATTCAGCAACTATGAATGATGATATTACTACCAGCCTACGTGGACTAAACAGATTAGCAAAAATTCTGAAGAAGAAAAGAATTGATAATGGGTAAACTGTGCAGTGTCCCTGTTACCTTTTTTGCTTTTTTTTTTCCTGGCTATTTTTTGCTGTCAGACTGTGTAATGGTCCTCTGTGTCCGTTTTTCCAGTGAAAATCTTTTGAAAGAAGTATTTTGCCATTTTGATTTGCATAAAAATGCCTATCTTCATTTCCCCAAAAATATAAACTTGGGATGTTAACTTTTCCTTCACAAGATCACTCAGTATGGATCTCTTAGAGTCATTATAAAAACACAACGAGAGGAGTAGCATTTGAAATTTTAGGAGCTAATATTGATGTGTGTCAGCATCATAATTTTGGCTAATTTGAACATTAATTCCACAACTGTATTTTTAATTTCTGCTATTTTTTTTTAGATTTCTGCTAATTTTAAATTAGAGTTTCATGATAAACCCAGATGTTGTCTACAGGCCTGCAACTCAGCTGCTGTTTCCGCTTTACTGTAATTCGTTGATACCACTTACTGTCTTCCAGAGCCTTGACACTTTCCTCACCAGAAGTTCGTTTCCACATGGACAGTGAAACTCACGATCCTATTGATCTGCAGACTAAGGAGCTCAAGTATGTGTTTTATTTTCCTCAATCAGTTAATTCAGGGCAGGGATGGAATTAAAAGCATGTTTAAGTAGCAACATTTACTTAGTAGTGTACAAAGTTCATGTAACAGTGCAGAACAGTCATAGAATTATACAGTGGTTTGGGTTGGAAGAGACCTTTAAAGATCATCTAGTCCAAAGCCTCCTGCCATGGGCAGGGACATCTTTCACTAGATCAGGTTGCTCAAAGCCCTGTCCAACCTGACCTTGAACACTACCAATGACGGGGCATCCACAACTTGTTTGGGCAAGCTGGTCCTAGAAAAGAGAATTTATTTGTATTTTTCTGCACTATTTATGAAGCAAGTTTTGAACCGTATGCTTCATATATGAACTTAAGTCTTTACTACTGATTTAATGGAGCACTGAGGTCCAAACGCTCTACATCCCACTGGCTTCCCTGTGATGCTCTTCTATGGGTATTAACAAAGGACAGAAAGTAGAACTTGGAGTTACGGATTACTGAAACCTTAAGAACAACAGAGCAGTTATTGCACATGTGCAGAGTGATACAGACAATCTTACCGAGGAGTTCTAGAAACTGAGCTAGTGATTCAATTTTTGAAGTTAGATGCTTGCTTTTCTCATACTACTACTTTTTTTCTGTGCTAAAATCTACACTTAGTTATGTATACCATCACAACTTTATGGTATGCAACATGTGCTTTCAAACTTCATATGCACAATATTTGAACAGTACTCTTAGGAAGAAATCAAGAGGCTTATCTGTTGGTCTTTTGGGGCATTCTAGAAGCATTTTTCTTTAATATAATTTGTTATTTTAGAATATTTTAGTTTTTTTCCTTCTGAGTCAGTATTTGAAATTTAGTAAATAATTGTTACGTTTCTAGTCTTAAAAATGTTTGCCTAATTGTATAAGTGTTCAAAACCACTAGTTACTGTTACATAATACTGTTAGGATGGTGGAGTGTTTCTTTGTTAGGCACTCAAAGTAAATATATAATTTAATGTTTTTCTAACAATACAAAATATTTTATGTTAATAGAGAAACAAATTCCATGGTTGAAGAGTTCATGTTGCTTGCCAATGTCTCTGTAGCACAAAAAATTTACGATGAGTTCCCGGAGTTTGCCTTGCTCCGGAAACATCCTGCTCCTCCCCCATCAAATTATGACATCCTTGTGAAGGCAGCAAAGTCCAAGGCAAGTTTTTACCATGCTAATTAAGTGAATTAATTATAAAAAGCTGTGTTTTCTCTCTGGTTGGCCACTTACCCAAGAATAAGGGTTGGAAAGCAGTATTTTGAAAGTGTATCAGCTACGCTTTGAAATTGTTGGTACTTGTAGCAAGATATCTATACCTCTAGATGAAAGGAAGACTCTTGTGCCTTTTAAAAACCCTTTCTTAGGTAAAGAAACCAAATCGCTCTTTAAGTCTTTTGTCTTGTAATTCTTGTGTGCTGTGAATGTTTCTTTTCTCCAAGCCACATGTGATTTTTGAGCCAGTTTTTGGATCACACACATTGTTGATGTACTTAAAAATTGGTCAGTCTCTCCTAAAGTCAGGAAGTAAGAAAATATGTTCATATGTGTTTATAGTTTCCATCCTCTCCTTAGATCAGCTAGAGGTTAATTTAGCCTGAAACAAGTCTGATTTAATTAACAAGTCTGAACTGAAAAATTATTTTTCCAGTTTCAGGCTTTTACTTGAGCTAAACTTTTAAAATAAACTTTCTAGACATTGTGATGTGCATTCATATTTCCTTTCCATTCAAATCCGCCCCTTCCGCCTCCCCCCCCCGCCTTTTATTTTTTTAGGGGCAAGAGAGAAACTCCCGAATTCTATTAGTGTAAGATTAATAGACGAGCCCAATCCCAGCCCTGCTATAAATTTCATTTGTACTCTGAAAACTATTTTTAAAGTACCGTTTTATTTGGAAAGCTAAATTCCTGTGCATAGACAAACATTCTTTTAATAAACCAAAGTGACTTCACTACTCTGTCAGAACCATCACAATTAGGTATTAATATGCTATATTTTTGTTACACTTTCTTAATAAATATGGAATTATTTTACCATAATACAGGCATAATTTGATCTCTAAATCATACTTTGTGGTCAGTGGTGTACATGAAGGAAAGAACATTCAGCTGATCGTGTGATGAAACTTACTTTGTGTGACTGGAAATTAAAAATGCATTATTTATTTTCACGCTACCTGTATTTTTATCAGGGAACACTGGCAAACAGGAAACAAACTTAGTGTCATGCAGTACTGGTTTTACAAATCACTTTTCCAAGTGTAAGTTTTCATAATTTTGTGGAGGACATACAAGAAGGTTGATTACTGCTTACATTGTGCTTGGATAAGAATCTTTGTGTGGCATAAATACTTTTTTTTTTCTTTTTTTTTTTTTTTTGCATATCCCCTTTGATTTATTCAATAAAGGGATGGAAAAATCGAACCAAAGGAAATAAAAAACTTGTTAATATTAGCATAAAGTGTTTGTTAGTTCTGAGTGGATGTCTTTTCTGAATTCCTAGGCCACTGACTTAGCTTTCATTGTTTGCATAGAGCACTAGTAATAATGAGGGAGGGATCTGTGCATGGGTAGATTTTCTTTTTGTACTAGTGGCATTCCATTAGGTTGCTTTTAGGTGTGATACCTGTGCCAGTTGCTAAGATCAGCATGGATGTAGCTGTTATATTTCTGCTTATAATCTGTTAATATTTGCTAGTAATACCTGACCTTTTTTTTTTTTTTTCCCCCTCCTTCCAGAATTTGGAAATTAAGACAGATTCAGCAAAGGCTTTAGCTGAATCATTAGACAAAGCTGAATCTCCGACATTCGCCTATCTAAATACACTGTTGCGAATTTTGACCACTCGCTGCATGATGCAAGCTGTTTATTTCTGCTCTGGAATGGACAATGATTTTCATCACTATGGTTTAGCCTCACCTATTTATACCCACTTTACCTCGCCCATTAGAAGGTACTTTTATTTTATGAATGTTTAGAGGACAAAAAGAAGTGATTTATTTGTGAAGAAATTCTATTTTAAATTGTGGTGTTGTCTATTTAAAACAAAATACTGTTCAGCTTTAGATTTCAATTGAAACAGCAGTGGTTTTACATGGTGATCCATCTTCATGTAAGCTCCTAGGTTCACCGTCTACAACTCTTAAGGTCTAATAAAATTTTTTTAAAAGACTCATAAAAGTAAGAGAAATACATCCCTAATGCATATCTCTGGCATAGAAATGCACTTCGGGATCAGTTAGCATTATGTAAGTCAACCAGAGACTGACGCAGAGTTTGGGCAGTCATTTTTCAGGTGGGAGCTGTGTTTAAATTTTGAGGAGACTATTTTACATATAAAAACATAGCTAATTTGAAACTTGCTACTGTAGTTGTTGCATTGTATTGAAATCGTACATCTTGAAAAATGAGCGGTTTTTTTCTTTTAACCAAGAAGTACCTAAGTTTTGAGGAAAATAATTGTCGTATTTTGCTCCTTAGAAACATTTCAAGTGAAGTCTCTTACAGGTGGATTAAAATTCCTATGCATTTGTGTGGATAATTTGTGGAGCTTCTGAGAGTCCTAATAGCACATGTTAGTTGCTAATAGATGTGTTAAAAAGTTCCTGGTTGAAGTTCTAATAAAAGTTACGTACCAAGAAGTTCAGGTGTGATTATGCTTTGCAGATCAATGGCATTGAAATACCATTCTACACTAAATTTGTCTAGTTCATGGGAAAGGGAAGAGGGAGTGGCTTAAGCTGTCACGGTGAAACATCCATTTTGGACATTTAGTCCAAAAATAAAACTTTGTTTCTTCTTTGTAAACATCAACAATACAAGCTCTATTGGTACAATATAGTAAAGGATTTCTCCTAGAAAACAATACAGTTCATTCTGGCTCTGCAGAGTGTATCTTTGGTCAGCAAACAGAGTGGTCTTGAATTAATACAGGGAGTTATCAGCAGACCGTCAACTTTTTGATCTATAAGATTTATAAAAACAAAATTATATTCAGAAACTTTTTTTTTTTCATTAAAAAAGTATGTTTTGATATGTCATTGATCATTTAATCTCATCTACTGCAGGTATGCTGACATTATAGTACATCGACTTTTGGCAGTGGCCATAGGAGCAGACAGTACTTACCCAGAACTTACAGATAAACATAAGCTAGCGGATATGTGTAAAAATCTCAATTACCGACATAAAATGGCTCAATACGCACAAAGAGCGTCTGTTGCATTCCACACACAGGTAAGTAGTTCTGAGATGTGAGGATTAACTATGGACAATTCACATTGATTTCAAAGAAAGGGAGGGAACAACTCTGCAAGTTGTGCTTCGTAGAGCAAAACCAAGTGAGTCTGCAGGAATGATTAAGAACGAGGGCTGCTTCTTTGAGGAAAAGCTTCAACATTGCATTGTTGGTTCTGAAAAATTTAGAATAATGGCATCTTGAGGATTCTTTTTACTTTGTGTTTTTTATAAATACGGTGAATGCTTAATACTATAGTAATGTTATAAACAGTTTATGGGATTTTTTTAATCTGCTTTCAATATATGGTGTGTAATTATCACTAAGTATAGATTTGGATTTGAATGTTTTTTTTTTTTTAAGCCAGTATATTTGTAATCCAAAAGAGAATGTTCTAGTGCTTTTTTTTCTTATTCATGTATTTTACTTTTGTTACAGCTGTTCTTCAAAAGCAAAGGAGTAGTGAATGAAGATGCATATATATTATTTGTAAGAAAAAATGCAGTTGTGGTTCTGATTCCCAAGTACGGGTTAGAAGGAACAGTCTTCTTTGAAGAAAAAGGTAAACCAACACCAAGACTGGATTACAACAATGAGGTATGTTTTACAAGGTTTGTTCTTAAATACCTTCATTTTTTGATTTGGTAAGTGAGCAGAATGACTAAAATCTATTCTGGTTGGATTTAGAAGGGTGAGGCTTTTCTAAATGCAAGTTTATTGATCTGTAGTAGTAGTGCCACTATGGTCTTTATAAATCTAAATAAACAGGTTCTGACAGGAATTGGTTTCTTAATAGATACTACTAATACCTAATTATCTGAGTAAATACTGAAAAAATGTACATACCACGTATTATGACACTCTGAACATTCAAGACAGTAATTTGCGTTCATTTTTATTGACATGTAACATTAATAATTTCCTACAAAAATATTTATTTGCATTAAAAAAATAAGACATTGTAAGCAGTGAGTGTTTATACAAAATTTGAACTTTCAGGTACTGTCACTTACTGTGGAAGACACAACATTACGTGTATTTGATAAAGTTAAAGTGAACATTATGTTAGATGCTTCCAACATCCAACATCAGAAAATTCGGATGGTATTGGTAGAACCAAAGGTAAGGCACAAGATGTGTGATTCATAGAATCATATTACCCTTCAGTAATCTCAAAAAATCAGCATACGGTAAAATTGAAATTTAACCCAGAAGAAAAAAATCGTTTAGGAGCAGATTGTAGCGATTGCTTCATATCTACTCTCAATAAAACACAGGTCTGCTTTCACTGGCTGTTGAAAAGAATAAAGGGCTCTAAATTAAATTTCCCTTCTGGGCCCATCGGGGGTATTTCCACTGATGGGGAAAGATGATGATTTGCTGAAGTAATATCTTTTGAATTTCATGGTTCTGTAATCAAATCTCCCTTTTGAAAATCTGCCAAAACTCAGTAGGATCTTCTTTTTGCTCCAGTAAATTACGGTGTAACTGATGGGTGGCTCAGAAGGAAACTCTCTATAATTGCAGGCTGTAAATGGCAGTCCTTTCTTACAACTTCCACAATATAAAAATTCTCTCTTAATAGTGTTGTAAAAACTGTAATGTCCTAATACCTGTGTCTCTGGTCTTAAAATTTTTTTCAGTTCTAGCTTCTTAGTACATCAATTTTATATATGTCTATTATCCACTATGTTAGCTCCTGCTTTTCTGGAAACTATTTCATATCTTTGATTTTCCTTATCACCCTTATGTTTTTGTAGTTCCGTTATATGATTTTTTTTTTTTTAACTGGGAGGAGCAGAAGCACATGCATGATTCTGAATGTGAGCACACCGTAGATCCATACAGGATCACATACATACAGAGATACATATAGGATTTTCTGTGTTGTATGGTGTTATGTGGGAACACTTTGCATCATCTTTCATTCCTTTCAGTACCAAGACCAGTTTTAAGCAATGAGTTTATACACACCAACAGTTGCTAGCTGACAGTTTTACACTTGCTTTTAGAACTCTTCGATGGACAGTGTCTGGTCCTGGCACTGTTTGTATTCCTCTTACCCAGTTGGTTCTGAACTTTTTTTTTTTATGATGGTCATTTGTAACAGTTTTCTTGATGTTGGTCTTAATTTTCTTGAGTGCTTTCAAATACACTTTGATTACCTGTTGTTCATGCCTGCTTTGGGCTTTTATTATTATGAAGCTATCCATAGATAGAGGAGCAAGGAAGAATTCCCTGCCTTTCACTTACTTAGAGAATTTTTATTACCGTTCCCCAGTCTTTTGGGGTTGCCTGTTTATTTTAACTTAATTTTGCACTTGTTTCTTCTTCATTCAGACAGGATTTTCACTCTTAAAGGATGTCTGTTGACTTGTAATACTAATCACTCTACTGACTTTTTTTAACTGTTCTCTTGAAATTCTATTGATAGATGGCATATTATTATGCTGAGTCTTTTTTTTAATTCCATCTCACCCCTGAAAGCATTTTACCTTTTTGCAACCCCTTTTTAATAAAATCTTCATTAAATTCCTTATTATTGCTGATGTAATGCATTTTAAGGTTTGGGTCTTTTCCTGCTACCATGGTGATGCATTTTGAGTCACTGAAATACGCTGAAATCAGTATTAGAGGGATGGTTCTGTGGGTAACCTCTTAGGCAGGTCCTCAGGCAAGAGTTGCTTCTCCCTTTTTATGGGTTCTCTTGCTCCAAGAAACAGGCCTTTGTGGCACGTGGAAACCCAGGCTCTGCCTTGAACATTTTTGTGGCATTTACTCGTTGAACGTATTTTATTGTTACCATGTTACCTGTTCCCACAGCCTCTCTGATACTCCTTAGCGTGTCATAATCGTTGCCATCCTCACTAGCTGACCAAAAACATAGCCTTTAGCTTATGGCTGTGGCTTTAATTCCATGGGTGCCTGTGTTCCTCTAATACAGTTAAATGACTCTTCTACTGGTATATGCTGTTGTTGCTTTCACATAATTTATAACCTGGTATTAAAGTCCTAGTGATCGGCTTCCTTGCATCACACTTCTGAAGTGCCTGTTACCTTCTCTAATCTGACATTAGGCTGCTGCTTCTATTTCCCTCACCTTTTTCCAGCTTTTACTTCAATTGAGTGTTCTAGCTGTGATTGTAGACCCTTTTTTAGATGACTGCTAACAGAATTTTCTGGTGTTGATACAGTGTTTGTAAAAGGTCTGTACAAGTAAACTCAAGTTTTGTCAGGAGAATATAAACTAAAATTGAGTTAAAAGTGTTCTGACTTCTAATTCTTTTCTTACTGTAGATACTAGGATATGATGCGCCTGCAAATCCATCTGCAGAGATAAGCAGCAAGGATGAACCAGAGAAAAAGAAAAAGAAGCTACAAAAATAGCTGGATATAAAAGTTAATAGGAAGTCACACATGAATTATTTGTATTTACATATTTTTCCCTATGGGCAAAATGCTAGAAACAGATTTTGTTTACTTTTAATTACACACATTTTAATAATTTGTAAAACTGGCTTTTTCTTAAACTTTTTATGAACATATGTATGCAGGAGAATAGTTTTAAGACCAAGTATGTCTACAGTTTCGTCTTGTGGATAAAAATAAATGCTTCTGCAAAGTGAAGGAAGAGTTGTAGGGTTTTTTGGGGGGCTTTTTTGCCTTTTTTTTTTTCCCTTAAATAGCCTTAAAGCCATTCAAGAGCCTGACAAAAGTTGGTCTCTTCGGTGCATTCTCTTTGGCACCTCAGAACTAAAAGAAGTAATTGTGCTAGTTACTGGTCTCAAGTGGTAACAGAGTTTACTCTTGGAAGATAAATTCCATAGACTTACAGTTCCTTCTGGGAAGGTTCTCTCTTGCACCAGATGAGCTGTGTGTGTATATATACACACAAAGAGAGAAACCATACCATAAAAGTGCGTTAGTCTTTGCCCTAGACCTTAAAGCAATTTGAAGTCATTGCTTAGCCTCTGATGAACTGCCTTAAAAAAGGATGGAAGTCATCAATTATATTTGTGTTACACAAAAATCCACAAGTAACAAGTTTTGCGGTGATCATTCTAGCTGGTGCTGCCAAGATGCTGGTGAGTTAGAAGTGTTAGTTAGAATTCTCAAAAAAACCCCAAACACTTTGTGCCTTGAACGGCATTATTACAGTCAAGCTATATGACCTGGCTACGTAGTCATAAAGCATGTTTTCTGTGCTCCTAGACTCCATGCTCGACTCCCCCCACAGGGATGAGGGAGACCAAGCCTTCTTTGACGTGGTAGCTATTGAATTCTGCAAGTTCAACTCAGTAAACTATCCTCGAAAGCACCTGGGATTACAGTAGTTTTCATAGACCGGTTCTGCTGCTGCCAATTCCTAGCTCTCAAAGCCAAGAAACTGCAATCCCACGTGCTACAGATGTTCCTCAGAGATCTTGGAGGAGTTACAGCCCTCAAACTTCTATACTAGTCACTTACTCCTCAGTGGTTTCCTTGGGTA
This sequence comes from Fulmarus glacialis, assembly GCF_000690835.1. NCBI lineage: Eukaryota > Metazoa > Chordata > Aves > Procellariiformes > Procellariidae > Fulmarus > Fulmarus glacialis. Next base: position 19,782 of record NW_009212980.1, on the reverse strand, counting down.
ATCGGCGGGTCACAGATGATCAATATGTGGTTGTCACTGGGCCATATTTACTCAGCTCCCTGTATGCTGGCATTGTAAAAGACCGGATCAGATTTATAAAGTACATATTTATAAAAGGCATCAGAAGGAGGCAATTAACAAGTTTAACTGATTGCAATAGAAAAAGCCACACCCCATGAACGAGAGGTTTTAATCCTGTCACCACTACTCTAAAAAAGGCTTATTTGGAAACTTCAAAAATAAAACTCAGTTTCAAGCAAGATGTGCAGAGCACTGGATCTATAACTGGTACTGCACTTCTAATCCAGCACCACAGTTACTGGAGTAACTGAAGCCATTTTCAACTGTATGAGAGCAAAAGCTTGCCCAGCTCCTTGCCTGATCTCCTTCCTCTGTTCCCCAGTGCCCCCCCCAGCATACACACACGTGTTACAGGCAGCACCCCAATGAAAGATGCTGCAAATCATAGCAGAGAAAATAATACGAACAATCTAGGTATGAAAGAGATGTCTTTATTCTGTTCAACGACTCAATTTACAATTATCCATGTTAAAGGACTCTCGTTAAAACTACTGAAATTAATTTAATGTAAACAATGACCGTTTTGTGCAACATGTGCCAACCAATGCATTAAGTACAACTAGAGAAACAGAATGGTCACATGATTTCACGTGCATGATAATTTGCACAGTAGGTTTCTTCTACAAAACAATTATACAAACATAATAAAAAATATGCATGTTTTATAAAATAAATAATTCCCATCTAATTGAAGACTGTAAAACAGGACAGAAGATACCAGCAATTTATTTGGGGGGATCCTTAATTACTTCTCGCAATCACCCATTTCTGCTGTTACTTTTCCCTTACATTTAAGAAAATACTTATACAGGGTGCAATTAATTATGTTAGTTATTGCTTTTTTTGTTTGTGAATACTTTGAAAGCCTCTGATCATTGAACATATCATTATAAAGAATCAAAACTTTTAATTAAAAATTAAAACCAAATCTTAATTATACGTATCATGCCAAACAGTTCAGAAACAGATTGTAATTTGGACTACTCTGCTTCTCATCTTCCCCTTTACATTAACATTACTACTATTTTTAGTAATCACACTTGCAAAAATAAATTCTTTGTATGGTCTGGAAATCTGAAATTAACCCTTTCAATTGATTATTTTTAAAGAGAATTATCATGAGAAACAGAAAAGATGCAAGGTCATAAATAACTTCTAAATCTTGGACAAGTTGTGTCTTGCTTTTGAGCTACGAACCTTACAAATGAAAGCTAAGAACATTCTGAATGCCCTATTCAATAAACTCATTTTCCAGAAGTCTAAGTTCATTCTCTACTTCAACAAAATTCATCCCCTAAAAGTTATCAATTCAGTGTATTTCCAGCTTTTAGTAGGGCACTGTTTCAAGATCATGAGATAGATGATTCCGGACATCAGGTTCAATTACTGTCAATCAGATATGCGTAACAGAAATACTGATTAAATTGCTATGGAAGTAAAAATAATGATGTCACGTTTGCTGGTTAGAAATCTAAAGTAATTTTTTTTATTACTATTTTTGCAATGTGAGAACTAAAACCAAATGATACTTTATTGATGGTATAGAAGTTTCCCTGTTTCATTAAGTATTATTTTCCAGAAAGCCTTCACTGATGAGCTATTATGAAAATATTTCAAGAACTGTTCTATTCATACTTGCGCGCAAGTCTCGGGTCTAACCCATTCCTTTCTAATGCTATGCCATTCCCTTCACACCTCCCCTTCTGAGATTTTTTAAAAATGTTGTCAGTTGCCTTCAGATGTAGGTCTGACCAACTGTTTCACGCTTAGTGTGCCAACAGCTACTCAACAGCCACGGTCTATCAGTTTGATACAAGCTTTTCTGTGGGTTGTGGAATAGAATAGGATGCAGAACTTCCATCCAGTATCCTGGGACTGGCTATCCTTGCTATGAAGGGAGAGAGACTGCTTCACCTGGAGCACGTACGAGAGTGGACTTTTCTTTTTGATTAATCCAACAAAGTGTACTTCAGGGCTCTCCAAACACCGAAATCTCAGTATTTCCCCTATCTCTTCCCCCCCTCTTAGTCACTAGGGCTAGAAAATTACCATATGGATTTCCCCCCCCCCCCCTTCACATTTATGAATTCCAGAAGGTCCTGTTAAACAAATCCAACCAAATTTAACCAAATCTGATTTGATTAGACAAAGAGAGTTCTAGGCTTCCAGACTCTCCTCATTCCATTACTTTTGTTCATCGATGGTTTTCTTGAAAGTAGCAAGAGTTTGTTTATATTAAAATTTCTTGCAATAAGTGGCATGCAAAAATTAATTATATTTCTAAATGCTTATCTAATATTTTGGTAATTTCTGTAAGCAGACATAATAGTATTGGGAATTAAGCGTAAGAGGGAAGTAAAAGTGTAATGTTTACTTCAATAGAAGGAAGGCTGCATCATTCTCTTAATGATGTACTGAGACCAATTAACCTTATTGCACCTTCTTACATGCCTTCAAAAGAGTACTGGAGCATCAATTTGGACACAAATGTTCTCAAGAAACACCGGTGGAGTCAGGTGATCAACTTCAAGATTAGTACTAATACACTACTGAAGTAACAACACTAGCATTTAATTTTAAAGTAACCAATAGTACATCTTACTTTAGTACATGGTAAAGCTAACTGACGGATATGCAGTTTTTAAAGTAAGAACTGCTTGCTTAGGGGGAAAAGATTTTGTTTTCCTATTAAGATATTTCCATCACCTGTCCTTTTCCTTGATTTCTGTCCAACCATGGAAAAACTGATCAAAGAACTGCTAAAAGGCTTCTTCTGACATATAGCTTACTTTATTACTAAAAGAATTAAACTTTTTTTTTTAAATTGTGGAAAAGTACATCATTTCCGTAAGTGGAATGGAGTTTTCATGCAGCTGTTCACAAGGAAAACTTAATTAAAAGGACTAGCCTGGTATTAAAATCAAAGCACCCATTTTTAACAGTTTGCAGTCCGCTGTGAAACATACACTTATTCCAGGGACCCATTTCTGGAACACTAGTTTTACTCTTTCCTCATGAAAATCACAGCTGAGTTTCATCACTGTTACTTTAGACTGATACTCACAGACGCTCATCGCTCTCCTGTTACCCCAGCCCTGCTCTCATCAGACCCCCAGCGGTTCATTTCTGTCCAGTGACTCTTTCTTGGTACTACTGCTAGTATTCCTGAAGCCACACAATAAATCTGATCAGGGGAAAAGCAATCCAAATCAAAACTGACTCCTTTCCTTTTTCTCTCCCACAAAGAAAAGTTTCCCTCATGCCTCTAGGAGTTGTGTCTTAAAACGTAGGTGGTTTTCCAGTTACATTGGCTCCTATGCAAGTTACCCTAGGTTTGCTCAGTCTATCTAAAATACTCCTCTTGAAGCTGAAGTTATGTCCAAACTTTCAAAACAAGGCTCCTCATGGAATCTGCCCTAATCACAGAAGGAACACAATTCTGGTAAAACAGTACAGTTTCTTTGTACCAAGTCTAGCCACCTTAACTTTCGAAAGGATCACTTAAGGATACCAATAGATTTCTTAATAAGACCTGAAAAACCCTACATTATTTAAAAACTCTCATAATATATACCAGACAATTTTTTACATTTGCATTAAAAAAGCAAAATAGTATGTATAATCCAGGTAATTGAAGTCATATATATAAAAATTTGTTAGACAACACAATTTAAAGTCTCCATCAGAAAACTACATACCATTTTTCTGAAATCCCTGAACTTGATTTTCATTTTTATGTTTCCAGGCAGAAATGTTGCAAGTTGCATTTTGACCAAATACTGTACTATGTGTTTTTGCTTTTTGGAAACAGGATTGCTTCTCTGGAGATTTTACTCTCACCAACTGATTGTCCTTATGGTTTAAAATGGAACACTCCTAGGTTAATAAGGAAAAGTTAATTTTAAAACCATTTTCACAAAAATTCCCCAAAAGAAACAAGATCCAAACTTACTATCTGAAAATTTCAAGTTACAATTGGTATCTTAGCCTCCCATCTCTCCCCTTCTGAAACAAAAAAGAAATGAAAGGTAATGTTTTCTCTGCACAAATCTTTGAGACATGCTGTCGGCAAGAACCTCCTTTCAGAGCACACATGCTCTGAATGAGCCAGACTGGATTCCTTCAGCCAGCAATGTCCACGCTTTTTTCTTTTCATTCTCTGTGGGTTCTCTGTTGTGAGAGTGGAATGAAGTACTTAATGCCTCCACACTTAAATCGTAATCCAAAAGGCAAAGTTGGGCTTAGTTAGGATCTAGCAGTTGAAAGGCTAGCAGTGGGAGAAGACAGCTGCATGAGTCTCTAGGACAGGTTTGATATTATACAATTCTGATGAAAACATTCACGTGTATAACCCATGTCCAACAGGATGACTAGGGCAAGACCTCAGCATAGATGGACATTTTTAAAATTTAAAGATAAAAATATCCATCTGTTCTTCCTATAAGGGCACAGTTATCCTAATCTTAAATGAGCAGAGTTCAAAATTTGATGTCAATGGTCTGTAAGACACCATCAATCCGCTCTTTACCTTGGCAGAGAAGTGGCTATTAGCATGTCAGATACAGAAGTGAAGTCAGGGCTGAATGAACTTAACTTCAGAATTTTATAATCTGGTACTGTCTCCCATTCAACGACTCTAAACAATGTCAAGCAGTAGACCATAAACTATTAAGTTTATAAGACCGTAAGACCATAATTACTAAGTGAGAGGAGATGATCTTTGTGCTCTCCTCTAAAGAAACTAGCCTTGCTTCCTGTTCTCTGGAAGAAGTAGAACTCCTTCCAATCAGTCATAAGATTGAGAGCTTGGGAGCCTTGCTAGATATGTATTGTCTTTTGTAGTTTGTTTTGTTTTGTTTTTAAGATAGGTCATCAAAGGGCTTGTCATCAAAAGACTGTACCTAACCACAAAGTTCCCCACCAAATCAGCATGCCAGGTATGGTCTAGGAAACTTGAAGCTAGTTTATGAAAAGAAGCGGCGGACAATTTTTCCCCAGAAATGCGCTTCTCCACAGGCACACATTTTAAAACTTGGTAATAACAATTAAAAAAAAAAAAAAAGGCAAGAACAACAGAAACAAATATCCTCACAACTACTTTTTATGCACATACTTCAGTTTCCTCTGACACTACCTTTGCCTTTGTCATAGAACACATTAATTTTATTGCCAGCTTACAATATTTGTCCTGCATTTATTCCTTGTTTTCAACATAATACTTGATGCAACATGCTCTCTATTATCACCTGACAGCCTCTCCCCTCACTCAGGCTCCCTGCAACTGAATAAAATAGGGAATGGATGCTTTAGATGGGAAGCCTATCACTTTTGTATCACAATTTAACTCCTACCTTTGTTCTAAGAAGCTGAGATTTATTCTGAAACATGTTAGTATTCACATCATTTTCTCTGCAACTGTTTTCAGCCCCCGCAGTATCCATAATGCTGCTTCCACAAGTCTGTGTATTATAACCACTGTCCACCTGAAATCAAGAAGCAGGGCTTTAAAAAGGTATACTGCACTTTATCACCAATAAACCCCTCCGATTCTCATACCTGGCATGACTTGCATTTGATTAACAGAACTTAATCCAACAAACCAACTACCACCAGTTAACAACAAAAGCAAATCATATAAACAGGTGTGTCAGAATTAGTCTGAATTAAGTTAAACGTATTGCTTTAACACAGTAACACAGAAATCATTTGTAATTGCTATGCTGACTCCACTGAGAGAGGAAAAAGGGGGCGAGGGGGAAGGAATAAAAGTCACAATACCACCTGCATGCCACATCCAATAAGAGAAAATAGACAATTGCTTCCAGAACAGTATACATACTAGAAGTTAGTATGTCGAGCTCAGTTTTACAGAGAAGCAAAAAAAGACTTTTCTTTTTACCTGAATACTACTGTTGTCACAAGGAATTGCGCTGCTTTCTGCAAGAGGTGACATGCACATGCGAGAGTTTTCAATACTGAAAGTAATCCCTGTCATAAAGCTGGTCATTGGTGCATTGCTATTGCCAATTGTTTCTTTTATCCAAGTGTTTTCCTCTGACACTTCAGCTGCATCAGCCATATCTACAGTATTATTTTCCTTTAAGCCTTCTATATCCTGAAATGATGACAACCTTTGATGACAAGCTTCCGAGTGATCTGGTGCAATAGACACAGTTGCTACCACAAGATGTGTACCATGTGCAAAAGTATCACCGTCTTGCTGACATAAGTTTATTCCATTATCCATTTCTGGGAACCGAGCTTCTGCTGGAGAAGCATTTTCCTTGTCTTCCTCATCCTCACCATGATTTTCAACTGGAATTGGTATCCTAATGACAGAAGTCTGATACTGGGCAGTTCCTCTGCATGCTCCCAGCCTCATAGGAGAACAATTTTTAATCGGAGAACAACCATCTATATAAGGACTTCTTGTACTTGGGGGTGTCATTCTATTTGAGGAAGAAGGAATATCTGGAGAACAAAATGTAAATTTTCTTTGGTCTGTCCACAGAAGAAAGACAAAAAAAAAAAGGGAAAAAAGTTATTCTATTAGATGATGGAGTTAACGACATCATTCTCAAAACACTACAGTCCTTTGAATAATTATAGCCAACCACATAGTATTTCATTCAGCACTCCTTCCCAGCTCCAAGGGGGAGTTTAAACTGCATTTAAACTATCATGGTAAAGGCAAGTTTTTATCCCTTTTTTACCACCAAATTTGTTTCTTATGACATAGTTTGTTGTATCAGAGGCCTTGTATTTTCAAATGGCAATACCACACACTGTTCACAGGAAGAATGTGTGAAGGCTGGTTCTGTGGCTTTCTTCCAAAAAAAAAAAAAAAAATTACACATATTCTATAGGCATTTAAAAAAATTTGGGCTAGCAATAAAATTTTCAAGAAAATCAAACCTATGCAGTCTCCATATATAACGGTGTTGAAATACCACAAGGCTTATCAGAGCAAAGTCATGTACGAATGTGGTGTTATGTCTTTCCAGGCAATGGACAAAACATAAAATACTAACATTTTCTAGAGCAACAGACACAAAATGTTGATGATTTCTTCACTAGTCAGTTTCATTTCAAATAATCTTGATGATCTTGACATGACTTGAAAACTCAAGCTAAACATTCTTTGTCCAATTAAAATGCTTCAGGTTGGGCCAAATCAGAATTGTGACCCGACTTCTGGCTTTGAACCCCCTCCTCACACTAGATTAATCCTCTAAGTTTTTTTCATTCCTACTAGGTCTCAATTCCTTCTTTTAAAACATTTTCCCTAGTTGATTATTTGCAAGCAGATACACTTCACTGTTTCACATCATTAAGATATTTCACTGCTGAACAATAAATGTGTCAATATAGGAGGAGACTGCTGGTCTGCCAAGCACAGTAACTTGACTCCGAACAGAAAAAAGTTCCAGTAAGAATGCAGCAGTTTTTATAATTAAAGTATATAAATCAAGAAAGAATAATACATATACAATTAAACCATACCTGACAGTGGCGTCTTTCTTATGTGAAAAGCAATTGGCGAAAAAGTAGGAGAACCATTATGTGCAGGAGAGCCCTCTGGAAATGTGGGACTGGTTATACTTCCAAGACTATAAGCCCTTGTTCCTCCCTGGATAGGACTTGAGGAAAACTGACCCTTCAGTTAAAAAAAAAAAAAAAGAAAGGAAAAAAGCGTATTTTCATAATGTAAACTTTGATTAATATGTATATATAAAAAGTGTTCTAATTAAAAAGCTTAATATGGCAGCACTGGGGAAAACTAATCCCGTACAACTGTACAATGACAATCTCTGTCATTAGTTTAGCTTAAATATTCCAGTTGCAACTCTTCCCTTGGACTTTATGCTTCCACATAGGAAAAGAGCAATGGATTCAAACTGTCACATAATACCAACCAGGACTATAATATCCGTTATATTTAAGAACTGTGATAAGCCTAAATAGGGAATTAATGCTATCTGTGTATATAGTCAAGTATTTAATCTCAATTTCTTACTCATAACAATGCAGATGAAATCCAGCCACTATTTATATTTTAACGGAATCCATATTCTCTGAATTATTTAACTCAGAAGCAGACACAATACTTTTCCTTAAGAAAAAAGAATAGTGGTTGTGATCTTGCTTAAGAGTATGGTACAAAAAAGTCACTTCTAGTGGTATAATTATGTTGTAGGAATTCTTTACTAGGTTACCACAGTGAGGACTTCTTTTTTTTAAGCCACAATCTTGCTGGGGTACCTTTTTTCCCCAGGCGCTTTAGCTGCCAAACAGATGAAACCATACCACCTAAACCAGTTTAGATGTGCTATGTCCACCTGGGAATACGATTCATCCGGCTTAATTTAAAAAACAGACATTATATTCTGTTCTAATAAATGTCTATTCATCTGAAATCTCTGGTCAATGGAAAAGAAAAAAGCATATTTAGCACTGCATTCAAAGATCCACAAGTCATTTCTTCCACCATAAATGAGTTCAGGAGCTATAAGAAAAGTAATTCTATCACCTGTTCATATCAACAAGTATTTTACATAGCAGTTCATGGATTTAAACAAAGGCCTTTTTTTTGTATACACATTTTATGAAAAAAATGGTTTCAACATGCTTTCACCAAACCTTGCATATGTATCAATTCCTACTTCCTTTTCATAACATAAAATTAAAGCATAATTCCTTTTATACAAAAGAATAGCAGCACAGCATAATTTGATATAATAAAAAGTCAATATATTCTTTCAAGACTTTTTTTGTTCACATAAATTTTTTCTGAAATTGGAATTTGAAAAAAAAAAAAACCCCAAAAAAACCCAAAAAACAACAAACACCTTTGGTCTAATACCTACTCTCTCATAAAGTAGTTGTAGCTTATTAAAAACATGGTTGTTCATCTTGTGAAGTCTGTTAGAACACAGAATTGGTACAGCCTGCTCTAAGAACTACTCTTGTGCCAGCTATGTCACACCCCATCCAGCCCCCAAAACAGGCTACTTACTGAACCAGATGTTTCCAGAGGGCTTCTGCACCGGACTGGAGATATGTCAATTGAACAAAGCACTCCAAGTGGCTGACTACTGCATGGACTATGAAGAGAAGGGGACAAACACTCAGATACGCTTCCATTTTCTTCTAAAAACAGCTTTCTTCTGAGTGATGAAGAGCTCAGATTTTCCTGAGACTGATCTGCAAATTCATCAGTTCTAAAATATTCACCTAGAAACATGGAAGAGAAGTCGTTTCCAATAAGAATGCAAGGAAAAAAAAAATATTTTCCACTACAGAGAAATATATAACTAAATTAAAACATTTAATCCAATTTACCAATACAGCAAGGAATTAATCTAATTTAGGCACCTATCCCAAAGGATCAATTTTTGTTATCATTACAAAAAGTCCACTTTGTCTATCGAGGTTCCACTTCTGCCTATCATCCTTTAATACTAAAGTCTGCATTTAAAAAAAAACCACATAAATATTGGCTAGCATCTACTTACCGGCCTTTTCCCAAAATTGTATTCTTCTTCACATTTGAGTTGTGAAAAAGGGGTTATTATACTACCCAAGCAAAACTAGACCTTTTTTCAGGTCTCCCATATGCTTTGATGGTCATCGTGACACATCCAAAGGCAAACCAGATTGAACTCAAAGAAAGTCAAAGCACTTAGCAGTTTACAGTGGAAGAGCATACAGAGGTTAACAAAGACCCATTAAAATACGCCGAGATTATTTTAGTTTTTTGCTCTTGCTCCATTCGAATTGGATATTTCTTGTAGAAGAAATTTTTCATGCATTCACAAACTATGCATTGATGGAAGCATTTGTTAAGATGAAACACAAAGGCAATAAACAGGGTTCTGTTTTTCTGTTTTAATTTTGATGACCCACAATCAGCATTGTAAACTTCAATACTGGGATAGGAGCATTCAGCCAAAAACCTCTGAGCTGGCTATACCCACTATTCCCATATATGAGCTGTAAGAACAGGCCTTTCCAGCCCCCTTGTCTGAGAAGCTGGCAGCAATCGCTTGATATAGCAGTTACAATCAGACAGTTAATTTGGACTTGTCTCCCCACTCAGCGGTCATAGCTTTTTTGCCACCACACAACTTCTAGTCACCACTGTGGCTTCAGTTAAATTAAAGGCACAGAATTATAGCATAGCTTTGCTCAAGGCAAGATTGGGCTATAAGCCTCATTGCCAGCAATCTCCAAGTCAAACAGCTCTGCTAAGTTAAATAACTGCTCTATTTGGGGGAGGCAGGTGTCTTCTGCTGACTACCTTTTATGCATTCAGAATTGTTAATCAATTTCCAATTGTTCTCCTCTTTTATCTTTATGTCTACATTCAAATCATATCATTTAACTCAGATGTCCCATGCAACATGCAGTAACTGTTTAGAACACATACTTAAAACTTTCATTCATATATTCATTTTCAATATTTCATAAGACAAAAAAAGCAAACAATACAAAAACAAGTTTTCTATTTAGATATTCATAATTAAATTTAGGTATTACATGACATACCTAGTATTTTCTCTAAATTAAAATCCACTGGCAAAGAGAGTACTGTCTGACAAGCAGCTGCAATGAATAAAACCAACAAAATTAGCTTGCAGGGACTTTTTACTAAAACTGTAGAAACAAAAATTCACTTTCAAATTGCGTTGCAATTAAGCTATTTAAGTTACAGTTGCAATACGGAAAAGTGTTAATTAAAGCTAGGATTCTGATCTGACAACACTATATACAGCACACTCGGGCCTAGAGATAAAAAAACCCAAGTGTTATAACATAAAAGCCTCTAGAGAGGCATTCTTAACTGAGGAGAGAGGTCTCTGAAGAAAGGAAGGATTCAAAAGGAAATGGGAGAAAGATCATCAAAACACCCTGGAGAAAAACACTGCCTATTTATCTAAAATGAAACAGTTTAAAGGATGTCTTAAGATTTCTGCTATTTCTGCTATTTCTTCTTTAACCCAAAATGATCCAATACATTAAAGGTTTCTTGAAACTGTAATTTACCCATAAACTTGAGGCTTATATTCACTTTTTAATTCAGAAAAAGTGCATACACTGAGTTGGAAAAAATGCACTGTATGGTCTACAGAAGACGTCAGTTTTTACTTCTGAAAAAATATGAAAGAGTTTAATAGAATTAAACTACTATGAGAAGTGGACATTAAAATTAATAGTACCATACAGTTCAAGAAAAATTATTTCTACAGGAATATTAATAAAAAAACATTCCCTTTTGCAATTAAATAGCCATTAAAAAATGGGTTATTTTGCTTCAGAGAAAGCCTGTAATTTCACACATTGCCTTTTACCCACCATTGCTTTTCCCAGGCTGCAAAGTTAGTTGTCTTCCAATTGGAGAAATGGTATTTAGATCTATGGCTGTAAAACATATAAGAACTTAAATTTAAGCATGCATTGCATATAGAGTTTTGAAATCTAGCAGCAGTAAGGTTAGAATATTTAATACAACTAAACAAAATTTTTGCATCAAAGTTTGGAAGAGATTAGAAAGGCATACTGAAGAAAGGTTACCATTATAGCTGATTAAGAGAATTTCAGCACCTTTCTATTCAAAAAAAGCTTAGTGAAGTAGCATCAACTTTGCCCAGATCTTTGTCTCCTGCAGCCTCCTCTACATTACAGAGATCTAAAACAAACTCAGTTTATGCTTAGCCAAACTGGCTGTGTTCAAGTAAAACGCATTTCCAGAAAACCACGCACTCTGACTTGAAGACAAAGATGGAGAATCTAACACTCGAATCTTCTTACATAGCTAAGGAACACATTAGACCATTTTCTTTCACCACTCACTTTCCCAGGTCTAGGATCGTGGCTCTGCCCAAGTGACAATATTACAATTGACAATTAAAAATACACTATCGACAAGCTGCATCTCCTTGATAAAATATTTTAACAGTTTAGCTTCTTCCAAATCTTGCAAAAATCCCCAAACACTTATTTAAGAATTTCCTACCAAACAATACTGAATGCAAACAACACTTTATAGCTGATGTTTGTCCAACTTGTAATCCATTTACTATGTATTCTGTTGGTTATAAACTTTAATAACAGCAGCATTAATAATAAAATCTAATAATGGTGTAAATGAAATAAATTTAGAAAACCCACAACTCTACGTACAGTGACAGTCATCTAGCAGGACATTAAGAGGACACAGGAATTTACGAGGCAAGTAAGGGTCAAAAACCATGAAACTCATTTCCCATGTATTTGTATTGGCAGGAAAGCCGTCAG
>NW_009212980.1:0-7373 GCF_000690835.1 Fulmarus glacialis | reverse complement strand
CAGACATTGGAAGAGAAGTGTGAAGTAGAAGACTCTGCTGTATCAATACTGGTAATAGCCAAGTCATGTGTGTAAATTAAACTGGTTGAAGACAGGTTATGAAAGGAAAAAGATTTAATAACAGGAAACAAAATAACAAAAATGGAAAATTATGTAAGATTCTGGATTAATAAATTATTTTTAAACAGAGAAAGCACTTGGAGAGAACAATCAGTTGTGCCATCTTTTCTCATTGGTTCTTAAAATTTAAATTGAGGTTCAAAAAAATGATGCTTGATAATTTCTCCAAAAACTAGATAATTTTGGGTGGACACACAAAAGCAACTTACGTTTAGTTGAATTAAACTGAGAAACTTGCTTGCCTTCATGTTCAGTCCAAGGAGAAGGAACTATCAGTCTTTTTGTAAAAAACTAGAGTAGAATAGAAAGAAACCATCTAAGCATTTTTAAAAATTGGAGACTCTCAACTTAAATTTAGATTAGTACCCTGAACAAGAAAAATTTAAGTCATACCTTTTGCTACTCACAGATCTATATTTTAAGAATTTTTACCCTTCCTTCCCCCAAACCTATGAAAATAGTTATCCCTTATACCCAAAACATATTTCATTATTTCAGGCCCAGAGAGGCTAAAAAACCAATCTGATTTGAAGAAGACCCCTGAGTTCTTTGTGACATGTACCACCTCAGATCTTTCAAGTCTGCAGAGTGAAAATTGTACAAAAGTTTCATTTAACACTACTCATTTAAAAATTTGAATTGTCTCTACCATACTTATTGCACAGTAGTTCAACGTAATTCTTTTCAAATTTTCAGTTTGTTAAATTGTTGTATTTTAACAATTGAGCTATTTCGCAGAAGTGCTAGAGACACTGCAGTAATAGTAAAAGTGGACAACCAAGGCTTTTTGGTTAGCAGTGAAACATTTATGAGTATTGGCACTTCAGGCTTTTTCTTTGAACCAGAAACTGTACCTGCTGTCACAGTTGCACTCTAGAACACCCTGATGCTGAGATGAACGCTATTGCACAGCTTCAAGAAATACATGGCAAATCCTGTTCTTACAATAAAAGCAAGACTCAAAGCAAATGAAAAAAAAAAACTCAGCTTAAAACACCCAACTATTAAAGACACAATTTTTATCAAAGACATGGTTTCAAGCTGTTCAGCTGCATAATCCATTATCTTATGCCTCACAAAGAAGAAGATCCTTTTTAATGCAGATTTAGAACAACAGTGTTCCTTAGCTGCAGGTCAACTACATCACACCTTTATGGAACCATAAAACATATTTTTTTGTTTATAGGTACAGAAACTGGTAACGGCATGATACAATATAAAAAGGTCAATAACACTAAGAGAAGACTTGCCTTTCAATTGAAATTGAAATAATATTGAAGATTTCTATAGTGAAGATTTGAAACACTTTACTCTTCCTTCTCTGCTAGACAAATGGATAGTAAAAAATAAAATGAAAAATGGATGTAAAGAATGACAAGCTACCAGAAGAAAGTCTTGCCTCCAACTAAGCAGACTTTGGAAGAAACAAAAAATCACCAAGGTTCTGCTTATTTTTAAAAAGGCAATAAAAGAAACTAAGCTACCTAACACAATTACTGTAAAACCCAAAATACTCAATCATTATTTTTAACCTTAAATTAACTATTTATAAGAGCTATCGTACAGCTACATTCCCACTAGCCAAGCAACATGAAAGAAATAAGATCTGCTGGTTTGACCTACAGGTATGTGAAAGAAGGTGGGAAGAAAAAGACCATGTGGATTCCAACTGCAACCACAAGGGATGAGGACACAAATAGACGTGGATTTTTTTGTAGCTATGTAGCTAAAACAAATCAATATTTGATAGCATAGAAAGTTTTATTACCTCCTCAATGGCTTTTTGCCTTCTGTCTTCTGTTTCCTTGTCAATTCTAAGTAACAAATGAAAAACAACTCAATTATCAAAGCCATCACATAATTGGAAAAAAACAGTGAAGTCCATCCATGTAATCTTTTACAGATGCTTAAAAGAAACATTATAAACGAAATTGCATTAAACCCTAAATCTTATGATGTTTTTACTGTTATGTGCAATAATTTTATAGTATAAATTTAGAAATATAAATGCATTTTTCAGTTACTTCAGTTCATTTGAAAAAGATCTGTGCCATTTATAAGTACGTATTTGCAAATCTTCTATTTACTCCTTATATCAGCAAGTATTTTTATCTGGACAAAAACTCAATCATACCTGATCTTCCAAAATAATCCATTTAGTTACGTTGAACTTGTCATATGAATAGATTTTATTATTAAAGTGGCCATGAGATTAGGCTTACAAAGAATCTCACTACAAAATCAAGCAGAATAAAAAACTGAGCTGTAAGGAACAAAAGGGTAACAGAAGATACTTGAATGTCTGTATACTCAAATTCCTGACACAGCCCACTTTCCCAGCACAGAGTTCCCCCTTTCAAATAGCTAGTCTGCCATATTTTCTTCAGTTCAGGATACAATATCGTATTTCAGTTTGAATCAATTAACACATTCCCTTATGCAGCTTTTAACCTAGTTTTTAAAAAAAATATTGTAGTTACTTCAGCCATCTTCAACTGATGTGTGAGATTCTACATTTATACTTCCTTTAACGGTCACTTTCAAGTCTCACTTTCAGTTACTGCTACATAATTTATAAGCTTAAAAAAGATTTACAATGAATATTTATCATCATCTTAGTTGAATCACATAACACTTTCATACACAGTTAGTATACCTGAATTACCCTTCAATAATTTTAGAAATCAGTCAGATAACAGACATTATTAGCTACACAAATACATGTAGATGTTCCTAATACATACATAAATCCCTCACAGCCCTCTTTATTTGATACTAATCAGACTTTGAATAGATCTGCAATACTTGGACATGCCATCTTCAACTATGTCTGCCTAGATGATGCTGAAGTGACAGTTCTATTTACAAGCCCGATTTCAAAGGAGAAACAGGGGAACTAGGAAAACGGCTCCCACTAAAAGTGCAGAAGAGTTTTTTTCTTTAGTGCATAACTCAGGAAAATAACAAAGTGAAAACGTCATATGTATTCAACTAGAATAAAAACAAGCCAGTCTTATATGCAACTTCAAGCAACAGAGCACTTGCAACTGTGACACACAGTATGCAAGATGCAGTACAGATTTTTTTAATACTTAACATCTAATAGCACAGCACACAATTTAGAAACATTCAATTTCTACCAGTAGGAATAAAAACGGAAGAGAAAAGTTTGTGGACAAGACTGTGTCACTATTTTTCACTAACACAGTCTGCCAGAAAAAAAGTTCTCCTAATCATTTTATAAGCAGCGCAATAAACGCACAGCACATAGATGATGCCCAGTTTATGGAAACAGTAATACTGCACAAAACCAAATCTACACGTGATACACACAGACTTTGCAAAGTGCTCATGAGCTCTTACACTGTGCTGCTACCCAGACTGTTTTCACTACATAATGAAGAATTAACAGTTTGAAATATTTATACACCAAATTCATTATGCTTGTGGTTCTTTGCAACTAATTGAGAAAATGACTTGTTAACAAGCATTATTAAAATGGAGTATATAGTTTGTGTAACATTATGCATGGACTTCAAAAACTCAATTCTTTTATCAGGAACTTTTAATGTCAAGAGCTGTATTTATGACACTTTAGTTTCCATAAAGCAGTTTTTATGAAATGTAAATTAAAATCAGTTGCCATACAAAATCTTACACACACGCACATATATATAAACATACACATATATGCATTTAACATTTAACCATGTACAGTTTGCAGCCACCAGAAATAACCACCTCAGTCTGTACTACACTGAAACATGCACGCATGGACACAGCAAAGCTACACACAGACAAACTAGTCTCTTTCTAGTCATATCAGATGATTTAAAAAAAAAATCATAGTGGGTATGAAACAGTGGAACAGACTGAAGACACCCACTGAGACAAAGCATCTTTCTATCTATAGGCCATGCCACTAATCACCATTAGAATTGTCACCCCAGCCATCTAAATTAAAGCTAGTTGGCATGCGTCCTAATAGGCTTCCAGAAACAATGTAATCAACTCCCTAAAAATGTAAGGCTTAAGGCTTTGTAACATATAAAAACTATTAGAGTCTGAAAAATACTGACTGCTAGAGGAAGGCCAGGAAACAAACAGATGTTAAGAAAAATATCGACAGTAAGACATGGTGATTCACAGATACAGCTGAGAACAGTTATATTCTTTCTACATCTCTACTGTAGCAAGAAATCCATATTCCTTCTTATACCTCTTCCTGTTCAAAAAGAGAGATGTAGGTTTAGTCAGACACTAAGAACAATAGGTCTAATTCACAGTGTTCTTTACTATGAGGGTGGTGAAACACTGAACCAGGTTGCCTAGAGAGGTGGTAGATGCCCCATCCCTGAAAACATTCAAGGTCAGGTTGGACGGGGCTCTGAGCAACCTGATCTAGTTGAAGATGTCCCTGCTCATTGCAGGGGGCTTGGACCAGATGACCTCTAAACATCCCTTCCACCCCAAACTATTCTATCATTCTATGACTATTCAGAGGACTCTAGCCCTAAACAGCCCTCCGTCTGTGTTTTATTTCACTAACAGGACTTGAAAGTCCTATAGGCATAAACAGGATGAAGGACTGTTTTATTATTCTATTACTGCTGTGCTTCATGCCATGACATGTAATTCTTCATGCAAGTTCGTATCTGAGAAATGTATGGGAGTGTCTACAGGATTCACCATTGTGGCCTTCCCTTGACTACTTTCACTAGGCATGTTGTTCTGTACCATTAGTGTGTAAGACTATCCCTCAAGATGAGCTGTGAATACTAAGCCTGTTTTACTTACTCATTTGTTTTCCCCATGGAAGTTATTTTCAGAGAAAGGAAAAAGTTGAGATCAAGATCCCCAAATTATTTCAAGTAACAAGCAATCTCCTTCTCCTCAAAGCTGGCAAGCTTATTGGTCCTCCCTCCTTCACATTAAGTCCAATCTATATGTTTCAAAAAGGGTACTGGCTTACCTAACTAGCCTTCCCAGCTCTACCCTTCTGTAGGAGTCCCAAAGACCAAAGAAGCCTACACTTCATAGGTCTCAGTATGGAACACTCTCAGAAGATAAATTGTGTTGTGACAAGGAGCAGGAGAGGTAGCTCGGTAACAATCACTGGCAAGACATTTTCTTGCTTCCGTTGACTGCTTTTATCTGGCTGTCTTCCAAACTGCAATCAGAATGGATCAGCAGTTCTTAACATTAAAAAAGAGCGACACAGAGGAGCCTCATCTAAATATTATATCCACATCAGGGACACATAAAAATCTATGTTAGAAGATTTGAATAAAAAGTCTTTAATGCTGTGTTGAAATGTCAATAAAGCAAAAGAACAGTGTTCTAAGCTAAGTTAACTGTATAAAAACAGATGGTAAGTTACCTAGCATGACTCAAATACATTGCTTGGCGTCGAACATCTTCCGAGTCAATTTCCACAGGATTTATTAGAGCAAGCTGATCAATAGACCATCTAAATTTTCCTGGTGTCTAAAAAAAGAAATGGACATCTTAATGCTTGCTAGTCTAAAAAGATAAAAATAAAACCACAGGACAAATCTCAATGGAACAACGCAATCATAACTTCCATATAGTTTCTGTCAAAGACAATCAAAAGAGTTTCTATTTAAATGATCTACTTTAAAAAAAAATGAGTAAGTCAATCAGGCTTCTTTATCCTGGTAGTTGTATTACAATGATTTACAAAATAATATAAAGTGGAAGGTTATAGCTAATATTTACAAACTGAGGTGTCAATTTTTTCTCTATTTCTGAGGACAGATCTACTAAAGATACAGAACTTGGGATAAAATTTAGTTACTTCTAGATTGCCACAATCAAAATTGCAGTTCCATGAAAACCCAGTGTCCGTACCTAACCCAAGTTATCCAAATAATAGAGCAGCCTTCCTTTCACCTCACATTTCCAAGAACACTTCAGAGTTACAACCCCATATGCATCCTGCAAAGTCTCCCTCATAATGCCATACATAGTGCACAACAAAACCCAATTCGGAAATAAAGCAGCTTCACCCCTTTATTTAACACTTAATTACAAAATGCTGTTCAAATGTTTGAAAAATGATCTACCAAGCAAGTCTTTTTAGTTTCATTAGCACAGCATCATCTCTACTGCTTATCAAAAAATAATTCCAACTGCAAACCAGAATGTAATTTGCAACTAAAAAATGTTATATATACACAATATCATTAACTCGATTCTGTGAATATGCAAAGAGCTCATAATAGAAGTGCAATTAAGTTTTACTTGTATCCAGCCTGTTTAGCAAGTAAGTAGGAACTGGGTTTTTTCCACTTTAAGTGGGACAAGAACACCACATCCAACAACTGTTCTTTTATCTACTTTCAGCTGGTTTTAGCACTTAGCAGGTATATGCTAATCTACTGACACATCTAATATCTAAAGAAAAAAAAAAAACCAGGAAAGTAGGAAGACTAAGTGACAATGTTAGTATGAAAAGCAACATGCGCCTGTAATCAGAAGAAACACCAAATGCCACCAAAATTCTTTGGCTTAGTATATACATTAAAGTACACTAAATAAAACAGTTTTTAATGCATTTCAAAATATTAGCACTACCTCTGTATAGTTACACAACTAAAGACTAGATCTTACAGATGAGGATTTTGTTGATTTAAAGACTGAAGGACTGGAGACAATCTGCTCCTGAAGAGTATAATAATCACTGGGACTTTCAAAAGGATTCAGGACTGTGACTCGTCCTGGAGTTTCTGGTGTTATCTGCATTTTAGCTTCTTTTGTATCACCCATAACACTAAGCTATACCTGGAAAAGAGAGAGAGAGAGAGGGGAAAAATGAAGAGGGGGAAAAAAAAGGAAATTATAATTTTTACTTTTTAGGGTCATTCTGAAGGTTTTGGGAAGAGACGATCAATCATTTTTAAGGAGCCAGAAACATTTAAAGGACTAACAAAAACGAAGTTAGCTTTGGCTTGGACCTACTGACATGTGAAGCTGATACGAAGAGCAACTAAAAATAAACAGAACCTATGAAAACAAGACAAGAAAGGACACTGAAAAGGCGATTTAAAAAAAAAAAAAAGACAACCACCACCAACAAAAAAAAGCCACCAGAAGAAAGAAAACGACGATGAAGCCAAATATATTCCCGGGGGGCAGCCCACGTACCAAACGCTGGCACTCAAGAGCTTCAGAAATAAAGAGGTGTTACTGGAACGTGGGCAGCACCGGGACGACCTCCCCGGGTGCCCCTC
>NW_009212979.1:1044-1359 GCF_000690835.1 Fulmarus glacialis | reverse complement strand
GAGGGTGCCGGTGCGCAGCGGGGGCCACTGCTGGGGCACCCCTGGCCCGGAGGTGCCCGGAGGAGAGCGCGTCCGTCCCGTGTACAGGCGCTCACAAAAGCATAGTGGGGCAGCAGCTAAATCGCCCCCTGCACGCACCGCGGAGTGCTACTCGGTGCCAGCTCTGCGTGCCGCACCCTGCACTTTCGAGTGCTGGCAGAGCAAGCCTAATTAATAGCAAAATGAGAACATGCCTGGCCAGCCACTTGCAGATGCACAGAGGGAGATGGCAGGCTGCGTGGCCAGAGGGGCAAACGGACACCCACGGATGCCTGG
>NW_009212979.1:707-1014 GCF_000690835.1 Fulmarus glacialis | reverse complement strand
GCGAAACTGCAACTCCCCGATTCCCACAGGGCTGACGGGGAGAGGGCCCCGGCCACGTCACTGCCTGCACCGGGAGGGCGTGAGACGCCTTTCCCTGAGACCAAATGGGCTCTGAGGAGAGGGCATGGAGAAAAGGGCTTCCACACCCCAACCCAGGGCCAACACCAGGGAAGCGGAGCTGAGGACCTGCAGTCCTGGACCCTGGTGAGGGGCAGGAACCCCCTGCACCACCGGCAGCGCGTCTGCAGCATCTATGCGAAGCTGGCACAGGGACGAGATGCAGCCTGGACTCAGCGTGAGTGAGGAA
>NW_009212979.1:374-583 GCF_000690835.1 Fulmarus glacialis | reverse complement strand
AGTCAGCTGTCCGTGAAAACCACCATCTACTCCTGGGAGCAGGAGCTCCTCTCCGCAGAGATAAAGGGACCAGATTCAGGCCAAGTAACACCAGGACCCTGCTCTGGCCTTTCAATACATGGTAGGAGCTGGCTGCAGAGCAGCGACGTGCCTGCACCCGTGCTGGGAGCCCCGGCAGCACGCTGGGGGAAGAGCTGGCACCACTGTGC
>NW_009212979.1:0-251 GCF_000690835.1 Fulmarus glacialis | reverse complement strand
CAGCTTCAGCATGGGGCATGGGGCTGGCAGGGCAGCCGCGTGACAATCCCCTGGCCCGGTGTCCCCTGCCAGGGGAGATGCTGCCTTTAGGGCCACGAAGAGAGCTGCGAGGAGACAGGGGAGGCTGCGAGCTCTCGGCCGGAGCATGCCACGGCTGGGGAGCAGCCCGTGCGCCCTGTTTGAGGACTCCTTGCAGAGGAAGGAGTCACCCAGCAAAAACAGAAATAGTCCAGGGACGGGCGGCTGCGCCG
>NW_009212978.1:0-4157 GCF_000690835.1 Fulmarus glacialis | reverse complement strand
GAGGTGCGAGGAAAAGGGCAGGACAAATTTATGAGCGCTTGTCCCTGCGTCTTCCGGGCTTTATCCCCAATTCTGGCAAATTTTTTCTGTTTTATTTTTCTTCACCATAGAATCACTGAAATACTTCTTTCATAGATTAAAACTGTGTTTTGACCTCTTGGTTTCAATCTTCATTAGTACAGGTAAAGGAGTTACTCGAGTCTGGCATCAGTAAGCTATAGCTATGGTTTTGCTGAAACAGTTTTTGTTCGAAGCACCACTTCCAATGAGATTGCAGCATTGGGAACATACCAGTTAGGTCACTGGGAATCATTTCCACATTCCCATACTGTTCACCCACTTGGTCAAATAACATTTTCTGAATATTTTGAAACTTGTATTCATCACTAAGGTTAAGAGGCAGTTTCCCTTTCCTTCCTCTTGCCTCTTACCTCGGTCAGGTTTTGGGGATGCAGACTGTTGCTCGCTCCCCGCAGGCAGGACCAAGAGCGATGGGTGCCGACTCCAAGGGAGATGGCAGCAGATGGCTGGTATTTCAGTAGAGGGACTGAAGGCCGTTCCTTGCTTCGATTTCCCAGCATACCCAGTCATTCTTACTGTGTCTTTGCTGACAGATAACAGTTGGACACATTTTCACTGGCAAGGAAGGATGATACTGCACGTGCTGTGGAGGAAAAGCATCTTCATTGCTACCAACCCTGTCCCCCAAACCTGTTGCTGCATAGGTTCTTCTGGGGCACGGGCATGGTTGTAGTTGGTATTTCTCTTGTTCTGGGACACTGGAAGGTGTTTGCTTTCCATACCTGACTGAGCCTGGTATCCTAGGGCAGAGTACTAAACATTTTCTGAGACATGAATATGTAATGTAATAGGTGTTGTAGAAGAAAAATGCCCGAGATGATGAGCAAGTCGCAGGGCACAGCGGGGTGCCAGACCCAGCCCGGCGCTGAGCAGCGGCCCCTTCCGCAGGGGCAGTCCGGGAGGAACGGATACGGAGCCACAGGCAACCACAGCCCACGCAAACCCTCCCACTGAGCCGTAACTGCGGTCGCAGTGACACCGTGCAAATTTTGCCCTGGTGTGCAATACCCCGACTATCAGAGTGAAGAAAGAGGAGCTGGGGGGAGCAGGAGACAGAACAGGACTAATTACAAGGGGGATGGAGGAGTAAGGGAAACCAGCTGAACAAGAGCAGGTATGACACACTCTACAATTATACTAATAAGTTTTTCACACCTAGGGGTGAAGAAAAGTTAGCTGTGTTATGAGGCAGTACCAGCAAAAAAGAGCAGGCAACAAATAGAAACGTCTGATGGACATCTTGGAAAGACCTTCAGGAGAATTTGCAGAAAGGAGAGATCTAATTAGGCTTTGAGCAGGGCCTGATTCATTTAGGGGCAAGATTATGTGACGCTGTTCCCTGCAATTGGAAAGGAGGGGACTGAAGGTCTCCAGCCACCATTTCCAGTCCTCCTGACTCCCACTGTCAGACTGTTTCTGTATTCAATCCCCATCCTTTTAATTTCCACTAAGCTTTTTGGATGAAGATGAAATTCTGCTCTGTCACTGTGTCCATCTTGTGCAGCTGGGAAAGGTGTCATCACCCCTTACAAAGATGCTGTATCCTGCGACTGACTGTCGGCAGTAGTCTGGCACACGTAGACCCCATCCAAGGTGTCGAAGTGGTGCCGGGGGGCTGACAGCACGCTCAGCAGCTGCCTGGTGCCCACGGATATCGTGTGCTCTCCTGGGGTCTGCCTGGGGGACCCCCGTGGGCAAGGAGCACCAGCAGCTCTGGCAGCAGTGGCTGTCCTGGACCACATTACCACCTCGTCTTCTCTCCCGCTGGCTTTCGTTGACGAGTTTTCAGAGTTGACGCTGGAGAGCCGCCCTGGACCAGGTTGTAAGCAGCAATGTGCCGCTCAGCCCTCACCACCAAACTCTTGGAGCAGGCTCCAAGTCTGCGGTGGGCTCTGACAGGAGGGAAGAAAATAGGAGAGGCAGCAAGAAATGGAGCCAGGGCAGCCTGTCTGTGTCCCATTTAAGTTTAAGCCCACCGGGAGACGTTCCACCTCGCACCGAGGACAACCCTGTCTGCAGCTTCCCAGGAAGCGATCCTCTACAGGGTGCTCTAGGGTTTAATTGGTTTCTGAACAGAAATTTTTTCTTCAATTAATTTTTCCCCCACTGAAAAAAAAGAAGAAAACAAACCCAAGAAACAACAAAACCAGAACAAGACCATGATAAATCTGTGTATTTCTGTGAAAACAAGGTTTAATCAGAAAATTCCTGACTAGTTCTCCCTAGTGCATTGCAGGACTGCAGGAGCTGAGCGCACGCTGCAGTAACTAATGCTGGCAGGCTGCAACGTCTGGGCTTTTCTCACTGAAGATGCCCTGGAATAGCACTAAGACGTAACCCATCACACCACCATCCTCTGGGCTTCACGCAGACCCTGTGAGCAGCGCGGCAGGCTGCCTGGAGGAGGCTGCTGGGGCGGGGGGTGCTGCATCCCCATCTGCCTTTCCTGGACCGCTGGCTCGCCACCAGCTCCTCAGTGCCTATAGACATGTTTTCCTGACCTTTCTCAACCTATTAAGAAAAGCACTTTCCAGTATTAATCCATTCATTTACTTATGAGCACCAGTGGTAACACCGAGACATTGACCACCGAGTGGTGTCAGGCCCGTGGAGTCACTCACAAAGCCTTCGAGGCATTACAGCCGCCCGCCTGCAGAGAAACCCACCCCGCGTCCCAGGCTGGGCAGAGGATGCTGATGCACGGAAGTGTCGGCTGGTGCGCTGCCCACCAGGAATAAGAAAATGCTGTTTGTGGGCCAGAATTTCCTTCAGCTTTGTCAACTGAGATGATTTGCATGACTCTTCAGTAAGTATCCAAGTTCTGGGTCTCTATAATAGGTCATTTTTGCTTGTTGATGCGATGATATTCCTCTAATCTCTGAATGTATGGATGAAATGCTACCAACGCCATCCTAGGCAAAGCAGCCCCTATTGCTGGTCCAGCAACAAGACTATTAATGACAGTGCACAGCTGGCACGCTCTGCTCCACAGACCTTTCAGGGTTTTTTTCGAAAATCTGATTCACAACTTCAGCAAATCTTGCCACAGTGAAAGCTGGATTTCTAACTAATGTTGAGCTGACAGGTGGAACTTACCTTGACAACTAATTAAAAGGATATAGAAAGGAATCAGCAAGGGAAAAGCAGCTCTGCTATGTGCATGAAAGCTTGAAATTGGAGCCATTGAATGAGAGTAATAACATGATATTAATGTGAAATGAAATCCTGAGAGCTGATATGGTCTGTGCAGCAAGAGTTTAGAGCTTGTTGGTTTAATAAGGGTTTCAGCAGCTGCGCAGCCTAATGTGGGATGTCAAAAGGAAGCAGCAGCCTCTCAGTTCTTGCGACTCACACTTCATGGATTCACTCTGCCCAACTGTTTCGCAGACCTGAGTGTCATCTGCTTGCTCTGACAAAGGTCAGTTGTCCTGCAATTTCACCAGGAAAGTCACTTCAGTCTGCAATAAGAGAGGTGATGAGTTTGTGGACTCAATTTCCACTAAACATTTCATTGAAAAGCAGTTTATTTTGGGCTCATCCTCTTCCAGAATTCAAACCCCAACTACACTATACAGCAAGGAAAGGGAAAAGCAATACGTGCTGTTATAATCCACAGAAAATCCAGGCTATGTGCAGCGCCAGAAAGATCCTCAGTCACGCTTTGTGAGAACAAGAGCGATGAGTCCAACTCCTGATCAAAATCTATGTTTTTTCCCCTTGAAGTCTCCATTTGGCATGGCATTCTTGTGCACTGGGCGAAACACGGACCGTTTATCCCTGGGGTCTGTGGGGCCGGACCAGCACTGAGATTTCTGCACATGCACAAGCTCTTGGATGCTGGGCCCCAGGGGCGAGCTTGGGGTCCCCATCGCCAACGCCTTGGAGTGAACCCTGGCTGCCTCTCCCAGCTCTGCAGCCCTTGGCTCTGCCGCCATCAGAGAAAGCGTCAGAGGAAACCCGAAGGGTGAGGCTCCTGGCTTCGCTCAGACTCTCCTCCCATGGGTTGCCTTGTCCCGGGGAGATGCGGGTGTCTCTGCTGGTATGGGCAAACCGTGGGCGAGTTGCTCAGCCAGCTG
>NW_009212977.1:0-225 GCF_000690835.1 Fulmarus glacialis | reverse complement strand
CGGCCCGTTGCGTTCCTTGCTCCTGGTACCCCATTTCCTAACCCAGCATCCCTGCCGGGCAACGCAACCCCAGCCAGCGCCGGGGTGGGACGCTCAATTAGTCCGTGGGGCTTTAACGAGCCTTTTTTTGGCTTTGGCTGCCTCGGGGTCGGAGCCGTTGCAAGCTTTGAAGCCGCCTTCTCGAACGGCGGTTAACTCCAAAAATTGGGTTGTGCCCATTTTTTT
>NW_009212976.1:0-1268 GCF_000690835.1 Fulmarus glacialis | reverse complement strand
TATCATCCCGGTAGCTGAATGGAATCCAAAAAGAACTATTGTGCTTCTGTTCGCAAGCCACAGCCAGCAGAGTGCCTTAGATACCTTCCCCTACCGGAATACAGTTAATGGCAGTCCTTACTATAAGCTTGTGTGTTCCTTTCACAAGACACAACTCATTGTCCAGATGCAGCCATATCAAAGAATTTCTAAGTAAATATAGGGCCGGGCTCTCATTTGCTCTAAGGCCTCAAACTTTTCTCTCAAACAACATTTGTGCTCACTTCAAGAGTTCCTGCTACACTTCCAGGGCAATGTACAGGAGCTTTAGTGCAAGGGGGAGGCAGATGCAGAGTGCATCCCTGCTACGAAGGATTTGATTTGTAGAATTATGCCAAATTGTCTGCTGGAAAGGAGAAAAACCCTTTCCTCCAAATGGCCCACAGTCTTTGTCAGAGTGTTCCGAATTGCCTGCACTCTTGAAACATTCATTACTGCTTTCTGGGTGACCTTTTCCATTGGTGTATTTGAAGATTCAGGTGAAGTGGATCATTTTTCTATTTGAGCAAAACACTTGCTTGTTTTCCTGCATCGTAACATTTTCATATTTTATTTTTGTTAACCTTGCTTGGTCAGTACCGATCACTTGGCATTTTTCTCCTTGTCCTAAAAGGGTTGCATCAACAGAGTTACCTGTATTTATGTATGTAAATAGATTTCAAAAGCTTCATAGCAAAATATTTAGTGCTTGTAATTACTCCGCATTTTTTTTCATTTTTCTGTGTTTTTAATGAACTTACCTTTGTGTTTGCTTAAATACTGTAGTGAGACTTATTTCTTTCCGAATTAGTTATTTTAGGCTTCAAGATTAACTACATTTTATTCACTTTTGTAAACAGTTATAGCATGGTCTCTATTCAACACTCTTCACTTTTTTGTGGTAGGGGAGAAATGAATGTGCAAAAATCTGTGGGTTATTTGTGGTATTCTGGGTTTGACAGTTACATCTTTCTTTAAAACAAAAACTAAACTTTCAGTCTGAGGTGGCCGTATGGTAAGTCTGAGGGGAGGACACAGCGGGAGATGCGCTCCTATCAGAATGGCATCAAAGTGTATTCGTTCAGCATTTACTGGCTACGTTTACAAAACAGATGCTGCAGCATCCTGCAACAGTCACATTTTCCCTTGACACTGTCATGCTGAACATTTCCAGAAAGGGAAACTACCAGGTTCTGGAAGTTTGCTTTTTTGTTTTTGATTGCAGGGGATTTTGATTTCTTGGGGGGGGG
>NW_009212975.1:10096-27390 GCF_000690835.1 Fulmarus glacialis | reverse complement strand
GTGGTGAGTGATTGCCTTTCCATCACTTGGGGTTTTTCCCCTTCGCTTGTTACGTCGTCTTTATGTCGACCCAGGAGTTTTCTTGCCTTTGCTCTTCTTGTTCTCTCCCCCATCCCGCCAGCCGCTGCCTGGGCCTGCTTGGTGTTACGAGCGTTCACCGCTCGGGTGCCAAAGTTACTAGACATTTAGCACAGATGTTTCTGCATTCAGCTTCCTTCCTCCCTCAGAAATGACCCGCTGTCATAATTTATGGGATAAAAGTCAGGGGGGCAGAGGGATCCGACCGCCATTGACTTTCCGCCTCTGAACAATTTGCCTTTGTTCTTTTAAAAATATTTCTGGAAACGCTTCTATCCCCAGAAAACAACACAGCTTCAGTACCATGTTACTTAATGACCCATTGCACATATAATGTTTGGCAAATAAATAATAAACGAATCAGAAAAGCCACTCTTCCAAAAAACTGAACACAGCTGGGGATACGCGGGCTAGCACACACTATGACTGAATTTGCAAACCAAAATAGAAAATACAGAAACCATATATTATCCAGCATTATTGGCTTAATCACCTCGTTTTTAAATAGTCAGGTTTAAAATCTGATTGTTCCAGATGGCACTCGGGCAATAATATGCAGCTTCATCGACGATGTTTTAAAAAAAATTGCAAATAAAAGCACAGTGTAATGGCAGCGTTGTGAAAATGGGTTTCTTAGCTGTTGAAGGTTTTACAGAAAAAAGAGGGTAGCACTACAGATTGTACAGAGCTGCTTTTCTTTGAGGACAGATTTTTCTCAGTTTTGCTAAGGAAAAAAACTGTGTTTACCTGCTAAAAGGCAAAGTGTCTGTGTGGAATAGACCCATGGAACACCCCAGTGACCGTATATGAATGCTTGGTGAAAATGACAGCTCTGCACATCTCTCATCGAGAATTAATGTGTTGAATCTGAAATACGTTTTGTTTTACTGTAACCACATTTAAAGGTTATAAGCCATGTGTAATGGAAGTGTGACATTTCAGGAAACATCCATCTCTGAAGTTCAAAATACTGAAGAAGAACCTTTTACAATTTTAACCAGGTCTCCTATGCACACACTACTAGAACAATCACTTTTAATTTTTACCTTTTTAATCTCATTTGGGAAATATTAAATGAGAGTCCCACATTCATGTATGCCTCTTGTATCAGAAAATCCATGTCAATAAATTTGATATCCATGCACCAGCATTTTGCTTTGTTTAGCAGAATTTCCTGAATATTATCTTTTCCTTTTTTATTTTCTTTTTTTTAGGTAATATTGTAAAATTCACATTTCTAGAAGTAGGTTTTAAATCACTGTCTGAAAGAGCCTTTCCGTTAATTATAGAAGACCAGAGTATAAGAACTTAGGCACTTAAGAGGTGATATTCAGACTCCCTCTCAATGAAGCCAATACTCCAAAAAAAATTCCTCTGTTATCATGCCAAGTTAAAACAAGTTTTAGTTTCACTAAGGTTAAAATTTTAAAATAACTGCTCAAAAGACAATTTCAAAAATTCAAAGCAGCAAAACTGACTAACTTTGTGTCCCTTTTGTAAACCAAGGAAAAACAGTGCTACGCTGCCTACTAAGGAGCTACTCTCCTTCTTTGCAAGTATATTTAAGAAACACATTAGCTCTTTCCTAACTGAAAAAGTACTAGAGAGATGTGAAAAGGATAATGTCTTTTATTAAATCAATCTACTCAATTTACTGCCCTCCTACAGTCAAACATTTTTCCAACTGTAAGAGGAAGTTGAAGAGATCAACCTTTTTTTAAATGTTTGTCTGACTATAGTCTTAAGTTAGCAGAGAAGCAAAATTAAATGGAACCATCAGCTTCCACACACTTCCACATTCAACAGCTGGAAATGAAACATATACAGACTTGTATCTCTACAATTTACAGAACATATTCTTTTCACTATTTTTAAAGCCTTTTAGTTGCACGATCAGCTTGATGTAGTCATAATAATATTTCATTTGGTTTTAATTTTCTATTCTGGTCATTAAAAACAAAAACTAATGGACAGCAATCCCAGTGCATATTAAGGTTACATCAAATCTAGACATAATTAATTTCCTCTGGTGTCTAATAAAGGCTTCCTGAAAGGATGCATGCACTTAACGGTCCTTAAATGTGTTTTAAAATAACACAAATATAAACTTGATTCTGTGCAACTTCACTTAAACTTCAATTTAAAGTGTGCGTTTAAGTGCTTTACTGAATCCATTCAGCATTGTGGTATGGGGAAGATAACAGTGTTTAAATGTTAATCTTTCAAAACCAGTTTTTATTAGGACAGACTTGTTCTGATCCTTTCAAGCTGACAGGAAAGCATCGGAGTAAACAGAATCAAGAGCACAGAGAAGTCTTACTCTTCTTTCCGAGACAGAACAAGGAAAAATTACTGCTGGAACTCTTGAACCTTTCTCAAGAGAGGTTTGCATTATGAAACTCTGTACAGGCAAATATTATCATATTATGGTATGGCATAAATGAAGTAAATACATTTACTTCACAGTATTGTGAACCTAGACCTAAAAGCTGAAGAAAAACTAAGAAGAAAAATTTGTATGCGTAACTTGGGGGACAGGTGGGAAGGAGTAAAACTTTTCAATGTATAAAATCCTAGAGAATCTGACCCAGCAATAAGTATTTCCTGAAAATCAGAACTGTAGCCGAGATTTTTCATGTATTTTACATTTCAGGATTAACCAATTCTTTGCTACGTCTCAGCCTCTCTTCTGCACTTTAACTTACTTGCTACAACAAACTGCGAGGTATTTTCAAGCCCACTTCTCACAGGACTCCCGGACTCCTCTGACCCCACGCACCTGAATTTTCCTTCTCTGAAACCCAGGATGGGCAAGGGAAACAGGCTTGAACATTATTATGCCTCTCCTTCCAGGCTGGGAAATGTTTCCTGTTTCATGCTTTACAAATAAATAAATGTATACATGTTGTAGTTATGAACCTTGAACATTCAGTCCTTTGTGAGAGATTTTCACAGCTCAGCCACACTTTAAAGCCCCAAATACAGCACTTCACTTACCTAAGAGGATTGCTTGGCAGGCCGGAACAGTTTCAGCAACTCTCAAGAGTTCCCTTCAGGGAAAGACTTGGCCTAAAACAGGCTGCTTAAAATCCATACATCTTGTACACCAACTGCAGCGATTTCTTCTGTGTCCTTCACTGCTGGAACCTCACCCTTTCCTTGCTGAATTGTAAAGTGGTGAAAGATTCCCTAGTTCCCTGCTGCCACGGTGCCTATGGACAGTACAAAATGGTAAGAGTTAGGTTGGTGAACTACAAGAGGAGCTTACAGTGCTGACCAGGTTTGGTTTACTGTTACCTCCTCCCACACCTTTTGCTGATCCGTCCACTTGCAAACTAATGCCTAAATTGTTACTCTCTGGGTCAAGATTGTCTCCTTGCTTCTCTATTTCACGGAGATCCTGCATGGAGAGGCTCGGACCTTGCAGTGCCTAGACATTGCCATAATATAAATTACTTCTACTAATAATTATATCATTATTAATGCTACTACGTATGTCATACAGAGGAAGATTTCTAAGAGCATCATAAACAAGTCCAGGCTTTGCTTTGATGTATGTGAGCTTGAATAACAATACTAAAATACAACCTTAGCACTTAAACATTATACACATCCCCTATTTATGATCTCAGTGCAGTAGCAATCAATATTCCCCTTTCTGAAACAGCTCTCTACAAATACCAGTCTTCAAAAACTGGTAAAGTCGCTGGTAACATACTGCATCTACTGGTAGCACAACAGTAAGGGAAATTCAACCCTTTGATTTTAAAACTTTGCACAAACCTTGACACACTGTATGCCTTCACAGTGTTTTTCTAGTGCTCAAACATTACTTCACGGAAAACCCAGCTGTAGATGTCTTTTCAGTAGGGATAAACATGTGACTGACTTGTCTGTCTCTGGCTACGCCTGGGACCTGCACTGCACTTCAGCGTGGTGCCTGTTGGCAGCAAAAGGAAAGCGCTGCCTAGGGGAAAGGGGACAAGAACTAGGTATGTTTGCTACATTTTTGGTAGAAGAGTTCACTTCCCCTGCTTTTCTGGACTGTCTGTCTTCAAAACACCGCATTGTCTCCCAAGCACTTTCGGAGGAAGGACTTCTCTGGGACAGGGTGGAACAGCAGGTCAGGAAGTGACTTAATTCAATACTTACTGAGAGATCTCTGCAGGGATTTTCAAGGATTCATGGCCACATCAATGCTCGACTTGATTCAGAGCGAGAACGTCCCCTAGATTCCTGTAACAGGGCAAAAACCTTAAACCCTCTACCTCTTACTAACTGTCCATGAGGGTGGGTAGGTGAGATGGTCTCAGATTCTTTTCTTTCTTTTTCTTTTTAATTTCTCCAGGCATTGTTTGTCCCACTGAAAAACAAGGTGGCATCAAAATCTCATTTTTTACAGAAATCTTACTGTCATACATTGGTTAACTGTAATGAAAAGATCCTCCATCACATGGTATTATTAAAATAGAGACCCTATGCACAGCAAACAGGAGGAGGTGAAATGGTTGCTATAGCCTGCAGTACTATTTAACTGGCAATTAACACACCTATTATTTTATTATATCTTTTTTCACTAGGAAAACAAGCTGGCAGTTAAGAGGATATAGTCTAGAATTTAGTTAAATATTTAGTTAAATAGTCTAGAAAGTAGTTAAATATTACTGGGTTTTAGCATATTCAGCAAGTAAGATAAATGCTACCACTTTTCACACTCAGCTTTGAAAATGTGGTCTGTAAGTATTAAAACATTCCCAAACATACTGGGAAAAAACCCTGCAGATATACAAACCAGGATGAATAAAAAAGGTACCTGTTAATATTTTGACCCCAAAATTGTACTCAATATATGAAATATATAAATTTTAGAAACACTGCCTGGTTTTGATGCTGTTGAATGCATGCAACATTTTTCTTAAGAGACCAAATTACTTCAAAGCATTTCTGACACCTTGGACATCTATTCAAAATTACAAAAGCCATAAGGCATTTCTAGACTGCTGTGTCATTTCCCTCCAGGGTTTGTCAAAGTGCTAAAGACGTCAAGGGCTACTTACACTTATCTTAAATAAGACAACTAGCAAGAACCTAGAGGCCTTGTCAAAAGGCTAGAGGAAAATGGGCCTCAATTAAATATATATCATTAAATAACATAGATCTTTGAATTGCAAACATGTGATCTGAATACTCTGTTAAGTAGTTTTCTTGTAGGGGAATCATCTGACCATACATTTCAGCCATTGTGAATTACTGCTCGGTATCCCGTTTTATTATATCGACTGACAGACAGTCAGATACTGGTGAAAGAAAAGTTGCCTAGAAACTGGACTCAGACCAGTCACAGTAACTGCAAAGGAATCTCCAAGACATACGGCTGTTCTCAGCGTTAAACACTGTTTTCTCTTGAACTGGAACCTGGCAAAGGCGCACTGGCTAATACCTGCCACTATAGGCTTCCTTTTGCAAGCTACCACTTTGCATCAAACTAGGAAATAATATATCCCAAGCCCTTTGAACTCTGAAACATTGTGGAGGTGAGGCATTCTGCCTCCACCTGCATGCTGCTGCACTAACGTTTTTTGTTCCCTGAAGAGCAACCAGTGTCCACCAATACTTGGCCTTAGACTCCTTTGTCACTAGATAAGGAAAAGCATAGGTCAAATTTATTCTGGCTCTTGATCGCAAAGCAGAAAACAGTTACCAAAAGGAAATCGGTAGAACAAAAGATCAACATCTACCTGGAACTCTGGGCGATTATGGGCTGCTGAACAGATTTCCTTCCGTGGACATCTCTCAGCTGCCCGGACTGAGGGTCTATTTCAGCAGACATCCTCCCCTCATTGTTTTTTCTTTGGAAGAAACAACTCTTACCCTGGTTCATGGTCTTCTAATTATATTTCTTTTCTTCTTGCTAAATATTGAGCACAAATAAATCTTAAAAACAGATCCTGACCCCCCCCAATACCTGCTTTTCCTGTGATTCAGTACGCTGATATCATTGTATACCAGATGCAAATTACCATGTATAGCTCACTGGGAACAAAAGCTCTTCTAAACGTAATCTCTTCTCTCTGGATGACTTTCCAGTGTGGGGGGTTTTAGGCATGATTCACTCTCCCTACAACGCATGAAGTAAGAGCAGTTTGACTTACAACCCCACTGCTATGGTATAGTTTCAATTAGCCCACTTTCTCTAGCCTAAGCAACTATGTTTAGCTTATTACAATACTTCCTAAATCACCGTATGCACTTAGAAACCATTTATCACTCAGATACCATACTACTAATACCATTTTCAACTTGTCCCCAGCGTTTTTATAGAGACAGAACACATCACAGAAATGGGTGGATGTAAGGAGGTACCACGTTTGGACTGTGCAGCAGCTTCTTCCCCATGCATACTGTCTATAGGGAATCCACCACAAAGCTGTGAAAGGAGAAATGACTTGAGAAATGTTTTCAGTATTAATTTAAAACTACAGCAGGGATGAGTTTTTTTAGTAGATACTTACTGCAACACACTGCTGTGTTACATCAAAAGACTTTTAATCTCATCATAACATGGTGATTATACATTACCACAGGTCTTTTGTAGATCTGTAAATCTCCTAGATGTCTTTAGCAGATGGTCAAGTCCTGTTGTTTCACACGTCTTCCAGTCACTTGCCTATACCCATAGAGTTCAGTTTCCCACATACCTTGACATTTCATCCTACAAGTTAGAACTGGCCAAAGAATATTGAATTTTGATATTTAATAACAATTACATAATAGGAAAAACCTCTCTACCCGGAAGACTATGAATTATGAATCTTTCTCAATCATCAATAAGATGATTAAGACATTGTTGTAGGTAACGGATTTAACTGCAGTTTTTATGCAGCTCAAGTTTTCCTGCCCACTCCGTGACTGATCTGGTATCTAAAGAGTAACATGGGTTCTCTCCTTTACCTTTCCAAACCCAATGTAAGATTAAGAAATAGCCTTGAATTAATTGTACACATATTTTGAAGATTTTACCTTCTCTGGAAGATGGGAAATGGTAACAGAAAATAAAAACTTTCAATATCTAAGAAGACCAAATATAAGCGGATGCAAAATGGTTTCTGAGGCTCTTTTCCCTGCCCTTTGAAAGGGACATCATTAGCAAGGCAAAGCACTTCTGCAGAAGGCACCTCTGTCCTGTGAGCAACTCGCCAATATCTGATTTAAATTTATATCACGGCACCTTTTAAAAATATGCAAGGCCTTAGACTTTAGGCACTCAGAGACTGTAACTATCACAGTCCAGATCAGAGCTGCTCTTAGTGCCCCCACCGTGCTTGTACCAGTGTTTGTAGTCATCTACAGTTCCCCTTTAAACCCTTATCTCCTACATCTCCAAGTATTAGGTAGGATTTTTATATATACTTTAAAAAAAATTGATAGACAAAGGAAAATATTGCTAATGAGATCCTGTGTCCTTTATATATTTTCATCAGAGGCTTTCCTTAAGAATATTAAGTAGGAGGGAAAGACACACTTTCTTTTGATTCTCTTCAAAACCAGAAGTTCTCTCCTAACACTTTTTTTTGTCAAAAGCATAATTTGGAGCTTGTTTAAATACATTTTACTCATTTTTAAAATCATAAAAAGGTAAATCAAATCATGTGATGTACAAGTGAGACCAAAAGCATGCTTTAAATCCTAAATCTTTTGTTTAAAATTATTGTGAAATGCTACAAACTAGTGCATCTCGTAATCTAATTCAATTGTCCACAACATGGGCTCCAAAGAAAAATAAGTAATACAGCAACCTGAGCTAGCTTTTTAAAAAAGCTTTAAAAGTTGCTTTAAAAACTAATGGCATAAATGAGTATATAAGGCAATGTTTCCATCATCTGAACTCCCTACTTCCAGGTACCTCATTTTTCAAAATGTAAACTTAAAAATGAAGAAAGATTAATTGTAAGCCAAAGAATAGCAAGGTCTGTCTCTTGCTGGAATAACTCTTTAACCACTCCAAATCTGAAATCTTGTTAAGGATGGTCTTCAAGTCAAAATAATACATCTTTAATTTGAAAGTTATCTTCCTTGACTCAGAAGTCTACTATTAATATTACCTAAGTGGAGTACTGCCAGTATCCATCTAAACCACATCTGCAGTTCATTACCCACCCCAGTGTTCAGGTACCTGCCCTGAACCATTGACCTCGCTGGGAACTGCCAGGTCACCCAAATACACCGTTGCTTCTCAATGACTAAGCACTTTTCCCTGTGTTTTAACTCACCTCTTTAGTTCAGGTTAGAGATCACTGAATCTGAAGGGCATTTTTCACTGTAGTAGCTTATATAGTCGGAGATACATGTTAGAATTCAGGTATCATTTTTATATAGACTGACACCTGGGTCTATCTATCACATTTTCAAAGAGGACTGAGGCAAAAAAAAATGTATGACATTGTCATACAAGATGACAGGTCACCTGAAGCAGGATCCCAGAACAGGATGACGAGAAAAGAGTCCTACAATCTCACAACAGATACACGTGGAAGTGTGGACTCACCAAGGAACTGCTGTGCTTTACCTTGGTGACTTTCTTGGGTACTTGCACACACATGTTATTGCTCAGGTGCTCAGGCGCAGGCTAAGTGGGATCCCAACTAACAGTCCCTTTTTTACACAAACTGTAGAAAAATTATTCAAGCAGTACATTGCTTGCAGTGTACAGCAGTACACAACACAATATACACTTATGCAAGCAGTACTAAAAGACCATATCTGGATCGATGTGTCTGAGCTACAAAAATTTTGCTACCTGTGACCCACTAAATGTAATTCTGTATCTAACATTGCATCTGTATCTAACTAATTAATACTTAATTAGTAACAGAGAAAGCAAGTTTGAACATTTTCTGATTAATTTTTAGGTATTCTGTAAAAATCTCTAGGATGAAAATCATGTCTCTCTTAACAAAGTTATCATTTTTTTTAATTATTTCATCCTACATGTATAAAAGATCTGTTTTATGTTTTTTTAATCACAAAAGGAAAAAAAATAAAGATTTTCCATTTGTACAGTGCATATATTTCTTTTCTTTCCTCTTTCTGATGCTTGACATGTCTGCTTGTCATGATCAGAACGCAAGTCTGACATGACATGGTACCTTCTATGATCTGTGGTGTGAGCTGTATGAATACCGACGAACAGAAAACCACCTCTCACAGCTAAAACGTACCCAAGCAATTTGCTATACAGCAACAGCAGATCGATCAACAGCATGGCTCATTGCTTAGATACAAACTCTAGTCTGGTCGGGGCTTTGGCATCTCACAGGAATAGTAATAAATCCAGACTAGCGAGGAAGTCCATAGGAGCACTGGTGGTCAAGACTTCTCTGCTGCTGAGCCAAGGCCACGTTACAGCTCTGCTGTTCAGCGCCCTGAACCTGCCATGCTCTTCGTCTGCTGGGACACAGAAATCCCAATCACAGCATTTCTCTTTTTCAGCGAGAAAAAATTGTGTACTGGGTAAATTCCAACATAATTTATGATGCTTTACTTACCCAAGTTGTGCTTGCTTCTTCCATGCAGCGACACCATTCTTTGTTTCACTCCTTAAACCACTATTTCTAATTTCTGGACTTCTGCTAGGTTGTAGTCTAAGGCTGGTGAACTGATATCTCTCCAAATCAGCTAGCATATGAATATCTTTGTGATATTTTAATATTTGCTAAAAATGAGACTGATGGCAATGCATCCGTGGAAACTTCTAATGCAGCTATTGCTTGTAGTCCCAGGTACTTTTAATTCACACAAATATACCTCATATTGTGGCTAACATAATGGTACCTAAGCAATAGAACACTTTTGTTTGTTTATTTGTTTGCACAGTAGAGAAGTTCTGATAATCTACTAATAAAGAGCAGTGCTAGAGACCAAGGACAGGCATTACTCCAACCAGGACAGAACAAGTGTAACTGCAATTGTATCCATACCACACATCAATTTTAGTGATAACAGACAGGAAAGAGAGTGCCTGCTGGGTAAATCCAAGTCTGATACTAGTGATGGTTTTGGTGGGCAGCCAAAGCTCAATGTACAAAATAGACTGTTAGCCCAAATATGGAAAAAAGTGTCTAGAAACAATCATAATATAAAAATGTGGTTACACTTGGCAAAAGTGTCTGCAATTACTGCTTATTTATGGAAAAACATCACATTAAAATTACAAAATTCTACTTAAAAGAGCACCAATATAAATTTCTAAAAAGTTACTTTTGCAACATTTTAACATTATAAAGGCAGCATAATTAGATACATCTCATGATAAACTCCAGACAAGAATGGAATAATGCAGAACAAAAAAAGATGTAACAAAAAATTATCTATAAGAGTGTATTTTCTCGTTTTTACAAGGTTTTAGCCTTAAGGTGGAGGGCGTGTTACGGTTGCTCCAACACAGGAATATTCTCATGCCTCCAAAATCCAGGCATTAAAATAAAACATCTGCCTCAATTCCATGTGTAGTGAATGACAAGAGATGGGGCCTTTGTGGGTGCATTTCAGAATTCCTACGATGGGCTCTGTTGAGGACCACTGGACATCTAAAAGTCAGAGTTGCAATCCTTCTCTTAAATTACTGACAAAACATCTATAAGTCTATAAGACCAGTATTCCAAATCTAGACAACAAAACATACTTATCAAAACAATCAATAATCACAGTTCCTTATCACTAAGGCACTAAAATATAAATACAACCATGGCATGTAAGCTCAGTTAACACATGAGAAATCAAAAAACTTACTGAAGAATGACTTAAAATAAGAATAGGAAGATCATTAGTCTGTTCCAAACAATAGCTGATTATAGATTAACACCAGTATAAGATCAGGTTTTAGGTACTTAAGACATCAGATCTGTTGATCACAGTGACTTAGATAAAGACAACAAAGCAGGGAAAGGGTAAAACACTCCGTTAAGTAAAACATCAGTCTTAGCCGAGAACTTGGAGTCCAATCAGAATTTTGCAATAGCAGCTTATGCTAAATATACATA
Organism: Fulmarus glacialis; assembly: GCF_000690835.1. NCBI lineage: Eukaryota > Metazoa > Chordata > Aves > Procellariiformes > Procellariidae > Fulmarus > Fulmarus glacialis. Next base: position 16,273 of record NW_009212975.1, on the reverse strand, counting down.
TATGTACATACATGTATATACATGTGTGTGGATATATACAAATTTCATTTTATATATTTTTATAAGTAAAATTTGTGTATATATGTATACACAGGTATATAAATTTGTATTTATAGGTAAAATTTGAGTATGACATTTCTAAAAAATAATAGATAAATTACTTATAAACTTAAGAATTTGGAGGAAGTTCAGTCAATGCAGGATCCTCATTCTGTCTAGTGAAGAACACATTTAACTATTAGAGGCTGGGTTTACATTAACATTGTATTTCAGAGAAGTAAGGCAGATTTGAAGTGAATCTCTCAATCCTCTTCCCACTTCCAGGTGTTGGTTTAGTGGCAGAGCAGTGTTGATGCACGTGAACCAGGTTCCTTGCAGAGAAAACTAAGCCAGAAGCTCTTATGCCCTATAAAACTAGATATTGGTCCATACTTTTGTAGTATAGCACAATTTTTCACGTTTTAAACACCACCATGCTTCCATTAGCCATTTTCTTTTTACCCAATCCCCACCTTCCTGAAAGGAACGGGGAATGAGATGACCCTTTGTTTCAATTGCCAATTAATTATTAAGGAAAAAAATACAATGTTAGTAGAAAGTAAATCCGATCTATTTATATCATGATTGTACTTAATGATTATGCTAAAAATAAACAGGATATAAAAAGAAGAAACATCCTTTAATATCATATGTATACATAATTTTACTATGGCAGAGACAAAATACCACCTCTCCTAACAAAGAGATTAACAAAAACTCTAATAATAAAGTTTTGTACAATGCTTTGGAAAAAAACCTACAGTATTCCAAGTAATAAGAAAAATAATTAGAAAAATATTGTAACGGAATAGCTGACAGTGTCTGCAAAAAAGACTGGGGAGAACTGTAACCATGTGTACAGCTGAGAAGGACTGGAAGGTGAACAGCTGAAGGGATAGCTACTGAACTGTTTTTATCTTCCCTGTCAAGTTCTCCTCCTTTGTAAACCAGGAAGTTTTTAAACAAAACATCACCACCAACAAAAACAAACACAACCAACAGCACATAAGTCAAAGCATAAAAGGCTGCAGTCTGAGAAAGAAACATCCTTTTCCATCCTTGGTCAAGGCTGATTGTCCTCTAAAACATATGAAGTGACAGCTGCCAGACTTTAAAAAAAGAAGTCACGTGTTCACATGTATAGCTTTTATAAAACAGTAAGCAAATTAAAAGAGAAATTACGGGTTTTTTTAAAAGTATATTGATTAATGTTCTGTATTAGAACTAGATAACAAGCGGGAGATGAGTTTCAAGAAACTAAAACCCAAAGTATGCTTTGCCATATTCATGTCACTTTGTGCATTCACTGTACAAATATTCTCCGCTCGTTCACCGAGTGTGCTGGCTGCTCATGAAGAAAGAGCTCCCTTAAAAGAGAGCAATTCTTAGAAGCTGTTGACAACTACATCTGCTTTCTGCCAGAGCTCTAAATTTACCCTTAGGAAAGCACGAGCATGTTAAGCTCAACCATCTCAATGTATAGTTTCTAAAATGAGTGTATCTAAATAAACAACTGAACTGCTCTTGATATTCTACCAGTAGTGAAATAATTAGGCCCATTATTGGTATACTGATTTTCTACTGTGAGGCACTGAAGTCACCAAGTTCAAAATATTCCCCTGATTTTTTATTTCCTCAGAATTCTGACCATTATTTCTTCGTGCTCTCTCCAGATGGAGGTAGGCCCTTCTTCCCACAGTGAACCCGCAACTTAATCTGCAACAGTAAGAAAAATTTTTAATATACGAAATTGCCAAAAATCCCCACAAACTAAGGAAACTGTAAGTTTTCTTGTAAGGAAAAAAAAAATCCATTAAGGTCCAGGTGACATAGCTGAGCACTGAGAACTGCTGGATTTTACAGAAAACTAGATGTTCCTACACCAGCCTGAACAACCAAAGAAGATAAGAACTTTCAAGTCAAAATTAAACTGCATTAATGGTTGGCAGCAATGAAATCAGCTGCTCAACTATTTTGAGGAGTTTCGGAATTATTTTTGGAGGAAAAAAAGCACAAAAATGCATTAAATTTTGAAAACCCCATTCCTTTAAAAAGATACAGGTCGTCTATGTGGGAATCTGTAGTTATACCAAGGGCACATTAAATGGATGCACTAAGCCTCCATTACTAATATCAAAAGCTAGAATCTGTAGTAAAAGTTAAGCATATACAAAAGCATCATGTACAGAATAGAAAGACGTGTATTAAAATTCTTTTGACTAACAGACAAGCTATTTGAAACTCTGACCTAAAAAAAAAAAATGCTCTTTTTCCTATCTGAACACAAGCTGTATATTAAACAGTCTATTTTGCTTTGAAGAATATTGTGCTTTCACATTTCTGTTCTCAGAAGACTGCAGTTAACCCACCAAATATAAAAAACAGCCTTACATATTTTTTCTTTTAAAGTCAGACCTTTCCTGCTCTGACCTGAACATGCAGGCCGGTATTCGTGGCAAATGTTCATTACTAATGCTCCTGAAATTTGTCTAGCTTTTGAACCACACAAAACAGGTATATTCTCATACTTCCAGTGTGGCAACAACAGACTCATCTGCTGCCAAAACAACAGACTCCTCATTGTCCTAACATCACATGCACACTCTACAAAGACATCGAGCAGCCACAGGGCCTTTCTGCATCTAGCAAAAGCTCATTAGTGTAGTGTACAGTATAAGTCAGACTACCAAAGACTTTTGCCTGGAAGAATAGTGAAATGTGTTCATAAAACTCAGTATGAAATGTAAAAAGAATTTGATGCTGAAAAATACCCCAGGCAAACTGACATTTGTCAGATCTGGAGAGTCACATTAAAAAAATGACAAAGCAGCACAAGAAAAATTTCTTTAGAACACCCTAAAATGAAACTAGAAGGAGATAAAGGGCTATTTAAACTAGTTGTACATCTTTGAACATGATCTGGAAGTAAGGAAACAGAAAACAAAAAACTGGCAGACATTTAAAGTAGAAATAACAGCAATGCTAATAATGAGTGAACTAGTCAGATGAAGGCTATCAAATAAATTAGCAGGTCTGTATATTGCGACTTCAATAAAATAAGTAGGTGAAATCTACACTAATGAAGTTTCCATTTGATGGACTGGATTTTTTAAGGGTTGGGAGGACTGTGAGATAGAAAGAAACCATGAGGAATTTCAAAAGCAGTTTAAGCAGGCAGCACACCAAATCTTCAAATTGAGAAATATACTTCCCTAATGGAACATTTCTCTGATACTGACTAAACACATGCACTTTACAGAGGTTTCGCAGTCCAATCTATCCTAATCTTCAAATCACAGGTTTCAAACAACACAGATAGCTAACAAAAGAGCTTAGAAGTTAGTACTGAATTCAGACATATCACATGGAAAAACAGGAATCCACGAAAGCACCATTGCTAGTTTCTACAAAAACATTAGTTTGACTGTAGAAAACCAAAACATTTAAGTGGCTTTTAAAGGTAACCAAGGTCTCCACTCTAATAAACGTAAAGAAAAAATCACATTTAACCTAGTCTTTGTGGTAAATCAGAGTAGCATACAAAGTTTAACATATTTGAAGTGTCTCATAAGAGAATATCTCAGAAAGTCAGAAGGGAATATATGCTCTAGTTTCACATGCAAATACTCACTGAAAAATCCAGGGTAAAGGAGAAACATCAGAAGTCATGTACTTATATTACATTAACTCCTAGAATATAGTACTGAAGAGATGGTGCTACTAGCGATATAAATGACACTAAATACAGGGAAAAATAAATTGCTCAAACAATAAAGAGAGAAGGAATCAACTTGTTTAATTTGAAAATATTTTCTTTCAGTTAATAGAACAGAAAGATACGGCTTGATCAAGTTGTTTTTAAGAAAATGAGTCCTACGTACGATAATCTCCAAAACAAAAAAATTTCTGACAGATCATTCATACTTTGGATCAAACAGTCTACTAGAAAGAAGGAGGGGGGAAAAAAAGCTCCTATCTGTCACATTTGACGATGGTGCATTCTGCAACACTACAAAAACTAGTTCTATGTATATTTTAATGCATCCTAGACTAAGTCAATCTTAAGAGACTGACTGATCTGAAAATGAATATCTGAGATGAGGTTCTTAAAGTATTCTTTATTAATATCATTAGAAGTTGCAGAAACAACTTTCTTGTAATATAAAGGCACAGGGAGACAGTTTTGATAAAATATTCCAATCAAACAGTAACTTACAGTACAAAAGGACAATTGTAATGCACATACAAACCCCAAACATCTCATTCAAAAATATTTCACCGTGTTCATCAATAATAATGGGTAATGACTAAAAATATAAATTGTTATTGTACAATAAATATCTGATAGGTGCAAACGGAACAAGATTTATTGCTCTTCACAATGTTTTCCCTGTAGTGTCTTTTTTTTTTTTTTAAGTTCCAAATTCCTTTTATAATTGGCTTTAGTAACTTATTTCTGAGGGAACTAAACCTCAAACCAAATCTGATAGGACATTCTGACAGTTACAGACTGCCTTGAGTAGTAACTAGAACTGGCAGTGTTTCTTTCTTTTACAACTTTAACAATCATACTCCACTCGCTCATTGGGAAACGTAGTAGATGTTTAAAAATCAACTTTAGTGATAAGTCAAGGCTTTTATGGTAGGGTGGTATTATCTAGTCTGAGGGTTAGTCTATTTTCTTCAAATAAGTGGATTTTATGATGAAAAATTAACATGAACCTTCTCTGACAGCTTGTGCCAGAGCAAGCTGTAAAATAGTTTTCAAATTAGGGGAGGGGAGAAATGAAAATTAAAAGCTGCATTGGGCATTCCAACTTCAGATAACAAGACAAGGGATTGGGAGCAAATTAGGACTACACAGGCAAAGATGACAAAGTGAGAATTTCAAATTCTAAAATATCCTTAACATAGTCATCTAAGAAATCAAAAAACGCTCTGCATCTTTATATGGCTCCACTTTTTGAGCTTTGAGAAAGAAGGGCCAGTCAGTGAGTTTGCTATTTTCCTCACCTTGCACTTGCAGCAATTTGGTAAAGCAACAGTTTCCATCAGTCTTTTGATGCAGTATGAGAGGCATACTAATTTTGCTCTTGAAAGTAGCACATACTACCCTGCTCAGAATTTTTAGCGAAAGATTTTTAACGAAATATTGTTTTATACATTTAAGAAATATTAGTTTCCTTCATTACTGTTACAAGAAGTAATATGCATACATTTCCTAAGAGTATCTTTTTATGAATAAGACTTCAGGAAAATGAAGCATTATAGTAGTTGTAAAAAAAAAAAAAAAAAAAAAAAAAAAAAAGAGGAGCAAGCTTTGAAGTGAGTTCTTGTAGCAGTAACTGAGGTTTTTATAAAAACTGTAATTTATGAGAACAACTCTAGATTTACACAAACCTCAACAAGTCAATTCTAACTGCACTGGGAATAGTGAAATTTAGTTCAAGAAAAGGTGTCTAAAGTGAATACAGATTAATCAGTTTAACTGGTGAACGAAAAGACGAATATTCAGTAAATTCCATTACACTTGAATTCAACAGAATTGGGAATGATGTAAAACAAACCGCTAACTTTCCAGATATTATTATTCAAATCAGGGTTTTCTTCTAGTATAAGCACATAGTTTTAGAAGTTCTTCAAAGAGTAACCAAGGGCCACTGAAATTTAAATTTTGAGAATTGTTAGCTTCACTACAGTATAGCATTTTTTCTTTACTATTTAGTTTAGAAACTAATAAACAAAACCATTTTCTTTGGTTTATGCTTAACTACACTGGACTAGTGAATTTTTATTTTTAGTCAAGCTTCTATCCCCAATTTAAATTAATACAGATCTTTTTATTGTAGTCTCTCTCCAGGTTTCAAATTATCTCTGTTAAAAATAAGAGTTTGCTCATACCATGATTTCCTGCTAAACAGTCCTGTGTATATACTGGCATGAAGGGTAAAAGTTTTGTACAATAATTACATTAAGTGATATTTCCAATGGCAGAACTACAAAAGACATCAAATGAATGTTAGTTCAAATGACATTTGAGTTTATGATGTTCTTAAAAAAAAGAAATACACAATGTCTAAGCATAGTAAAATAGTGTAAAACCCCCTGAAATTAGACAGTGAACGTGGGAATCCTGCA
>NW_009212975.1:0-10084 GCF_000690835.1 Fulmarus glacialis | reverse complement strand
TGTACTGCACATCATCAACATGAAAGCCCGTTAAATTTGAAACAATGCAGACAGCTAGATTTACCTGTATGTAAATGCCATTTCAAGGTGTTTAAACAAACACAAAAATGAGACAATGATGTCAGGAAAAAGGCCTTTAAAACAGGCCATCAGTCTAACTTGACTTTCCAAGTAAAAACATCAGCTTCACAAAACTGTGACACTAATGCAGTTTTAAGTAAAGTACCCTTTGACACACAAGCTGTCAATTAAGCCATCACAGTCTTTTTTGACCTACTCCCTTTTAAATAGTTAGGGAGGAGAGTCAATAGTAGCTCAAGTTTTAATTCAGTAAGTACCTTTTCTGTTTGCAAAGGAACATTATAACACCATAAAATTATATTTTTATGGTATTTAGAAAACTGATAAACTAGTTTCTTTTTTTTTTATTTTTTCTTTTTAATACATAAGTTCAAAACTTCATTTTCTATGTGTCTTTGCAATAGTGTTTTAGCCAGTGTTGCAAAAAATTTTCACTGTGGACTACCTCACATTGTTACTCAATTGTGCAAGGTATTCACGCAGTTCTTTTGCGGCTTGGAATCTACCATATCGCTTCTTTGGGTTGGCACACTCATCCAGCAAGGCCTCAAGTCGGCCATCTTTGGCAATTTCAGCTGGGGGGTCATGAAGTAGTCCTCCAGAAGTGCCACGCCATGTGGCATGTCTTGATAAAAGGTTCTGACAAATAGCATAATAATTGTGGTCCACAGTGACACGAGCACAAAGAATCTCTTTTGAGAAGGACAGACAAGCTTCTTTATCACAGTCATCAAATTTGCTTTCATACCATACATCCCAGTTTTCAGGTTTATCTGTGAAATATAAGGAGACAGTAAAAAAAAAAAAAAGTGAGAGAGGGAAGGAAAGAGCATATGTGCATCTGAATACCATCAGAAGCTTAATACACAGCAAACTGTAATATTTAAACTATAAACCAACTCTGTTTAGATGAACTCTTAAATGTTCTAGTCTACGATTGCATCTGACAGTTTGATATACCCTTCTGCTGAAATGGTCCTGGCAATACAGAAAATAAGGGAAAGAAAGAAAGAGAGTAAAATAGATAGCAAAGAGAGGGAAGCAGAAAAAACAGCACACTAAAAACATGAAATCTACATTCACACACATACCCAGAGGAAAAAATGTAGCACAAACAAGTACAAGAGAATGATTCACAGCTGAAGTTGAGAGAAAAACAAACAAGCAACATGATTTATTTTAGCAACATAGATTTGGTTTCTCCGGTTGCCCTGGGAACTTACACCGGCAAGTGGTCTACCAAAGAACAAAAAAACCACTGCAAAGTAATTGCCATAAACTTCTGAAACATTATCTTCCAACCTCTTACTTTAGACACGGTAGTAACTAAGAAGTGCGTATAAAAAAGCAGATGCATTACATATAATCTTTGAAGAAATGCAAGAAAACAAATGGAATTTACGCACATGTATAAACCCTTCTTTATATTTTAAAAGTTATCAAAATTTGAAGGTGTAACTAGTGGCCTTGTCACAAAGCTTTCTTTACCTTAAAACCTGATTTACAGAAAATACCTTATAAAATAATACGTAAAAGGTTACTGAGTGTGAGATCTCCTGAGTTCTTACTACTTTTTGTTAGAAAACTTTCATCTTAAGTTTCTAGATTACTGTCAGCTTTGAGAAGTGGTCCTTATCATGGAGTCTCATAGTTTTGCAGATCTCTTTTAGCACTGTGATGTACAAAGAAAAATTTATCTGTGTTTGGTAGTCTCTGAGCTGATGATTGGTCTACCCATTTATGGTGCATTGCAAGCCAGACTAGAAAAAAGTAAGTGTACTGAAGGATGACTGCTAAAACTATAAAAATATGATGTAAAATTTGTACAATGAACAGCAAACTCAAAATGGAAAAAAAGCCAGCAAAGGAGAATGGGAAAAAAGGACTTCAGCAAACACAAATATTATGTCCCACACAGAGTACAATTAGATATTACTGTACAGTTCAATTGGATAGAATGCACATATTCAAATATCTAAACAGGCATATTAATCACTCTAGACAGAGATTGTTTAATGAAACTCTCCAGGAGATTAATGAAATCAGTATTAAATGTCAAGTTTATACAAAGTCTGAGAACTTTCTTGTGTCCCCGTTTTCTGTGTTCTTGATTAATTGTTAGATTACAAATCATGCAGCAAAATCCTAGTTAGATCCAAACTAATCTGAGAACTATAGACAACAGATGTAAGCATGACACTTTCAGCTTCTGCAACATGCTACTTGCTCCTATTCCATGTACGCATCAACTTTTTCAGAATTCATTTGGTCATCTTTGTGACTGAGCAATTCAGACATGCTCCAAAAGTCGAAGTCTTAAGTAATATTAAGGGTTGAAAAAGGAAAAAAAAAAAAAAAAGAAAAGAAAGAAAAGAAAAAGAAAGTTTATTTGTGTGGCTCCTAAGTACTAAAGTAAATGTACTGGGTATCCAATAAATTAAAAAATTTTGTTGGTAGGCTCAGGTAATTTTAATCTAAGCTCCTTGAGAACGCATAATAAATCTAATACAAAAAAAAAAAACCAAACACCAAAACCAAAAACCCCACACCACAAAAAAAAAAAAAAAAAAAACAATCATACTTCCGTGTAGAAAAGTGTGTGGGCAGAAAATATAGTCTCAAAGTTAATTCAGGAGCACAGCATATGAAGTCTATTTGCAAATCTTAAAAAAATCCATTCACCCAAAGCAAACTGGAATCACTTGGCCTACTGCCATGAACTTCTGCAGAATCTAGGGTTTCGTGTTCAATGTCTCTAGCCCTTAGGTCTGTAAAGTTTTCCTTATAAGCTCAAAAGGAATATAAACCCACGTAATGCCATTTTGTCAAACATCTCTCCTGCTGACACTGCTTTGAGCTTTTACAGCTGACAGAAAGATGAATGAATTTTCACTATTCCCATTTGGAAACAGCACTAAAATTACTCATTCCTTCAGTTCCATTATTACAGAGCACCTACCTGAACAAATGAACCAGAGGCAGGCTATGTAACTAAGGCAAAGCGGGCAGTAAGACTGTCTTGTCATTCACAGAAAACAGAATGCCAAGACTTCCGTCCTTACAGATGTCTGGAAAAGACGAAAGGAACCTCTCTCTTTTAGCTAAGGTAGACAAGTCAGTCAGCCAGCCCATCTGTATATCTGTCCATCCATCTGTACAAACCTGTTCAATGTCCAAACCCTCTCCTCCCACCCCCACCTCTCCATTTAAGCAGGATTACAGAGTAAAAGCATATGTAAATCAAGTTCAGGTAAGCTCAATGCTTCATAAAATTGACAAATTGGTCAAGTTAATTAGTAGTCTAATTGCAGAAGAAAGCTAATTAGTTTGTTAATTAATTAGTAGTCTAGCTATAAAGCCAACAAAATGGGTATTTAGCATCTACACATACTTTAAATATTGTGCTTGCAGAGAAAGAAGCAAGAGACATGGGTTGAGGGGAGGGGACAGAAAGAAGACTTACTCTGTCTGATTAACCTTTTGTCTGCTACCAGAACGTTTTCTGCATCTACAATGATAACTTTCCCATCTCTCGGTCCAACTGCAAAGTTGTCAAAGCTGACATCAAGGAGGTAGAGTGCAAATTCAAAGTCATTATTTGTCAGCTGCTCAGCTATTTCCATTAATTGCCAGGCCAGATCCACTCGTTTCTCCCATGGTGCATTAAAGTAACTCCACAGCTCTTCTCCAACATAATTGACAGCCACCATTCTTCCGCATGCTCCTAAGTACTTTGCGAATGGCCAACCCTCATCAGATGGAAAACTCTGTATATAAAAAGATTTTTTAAATTTTTCATTAATACAAAACAGCTTAGATTTTAAAAGGCTGTTCAATAAAATTTAGGAGAGGCACCTGTGAATACCCATCAACACAACATTTCATATACTTCTAAGTTTTGAAGGGAAAGCAAAAACAACACAAAATATATTCATGTGAGCAAGAGGCCCTGCTGGGCTACTAAAGGGAAAGATATATATTTTCACATACACATGCACAATTCCACCAATTATCTTTTTCTATTGGTGTTTTATACACATCTGTTGTACTAATGCAAGTGTACTTCCCACCAAGATAATTTTGCATCTGAAATTTTTAATTAAAACCAATTTTTTTAATAACCTAAAGGAAAAAGCTTTAAAAAGTGACACCTCCTTCTTCCCACCACCACCCCTTCCCATTTTCCTCAGTTGATTGGATGCCTTTGAGGATCCTCTCACTTGAAGATCTCTCACAGAAAGGATTACAGAACAGATTAAGGTATAAAAGAAAGCTTAGGTTTTCCTATGCCTCTAGTACTCCTTAACAGTCTACCTCTTGATTAATTGCTACATACATACTCTGTGTTTTTATTACACACAGCCACATAACAATTTTTCAAAAGTAAAATCTGTCTCCAATAGTAGCTTTCATGGAAGTTAACATAAGAGACTGAATAGTAGTAACATACTACAAGCAATTAAAAAAAACCCCACAAAACCAAAAACACACCAGCATATTTTTCCTACTTCAGTTGTGCTGAATGTGCCCTAAGACTTCAATATGAACAGACAAGCACTTAAAAGGTATCCTCCATTCTATACATCAGGAAGAAACCATAAAAATATTAAATTAAGAAGCCCCAAATGCGTAGAAGTTAGCACTCTCTAAGAATATAATATACACTAATTTTAACAATTAGGAGATACCACTACGTGCGCATGCTCCTTCCTCATGCACTACCTTGCTATCATGTCACCAAAAGCAAATCGTAATCAGTTCTACAATGATGATGTAGCAAAGGTTTTACCACACTTGGGTTGAACGGCATGGTGGGTTTCAGTCTGAATGGAAGCTTTATACCTCCTGGAATCCATGATGGCAGAAAACATTTACGGTAAATCGAGAAAAGAGACACTGGAAGGAAACACATCATGTAGAACAGATCTGAACTACAAGACCAGTCAGGGAAGACGTGCCCACCACTCACCCATCTGTGTATGAATCCCACTTAAAAAAAAATTTAGAAAAGTTACGAGTGCTTACATACCCAATCACCATAGCCTTATAACCCATACCTCCCCTACAACAATCCTAAATTTTACCTATGTCTGTGCTCCCTTTGATAACAAAGTTTTGATCATTTTATCTTGAGCACTAGGCATCAGCTGACGCTAAGCCAAAGTTAGAATCCTGATGTTGGTCAGGAACACTAGAAGCTCTGTAACATACAAGGAACTGCAAGCCACATCTACCCCCAAGAACTAATACTTATTCTTGAAATGCAAACAGCAAAGTTAAAGTTCTACTCTATTCACACACTAAGACTTCAAATTTAGTATTAAAAAAGCCCTGAAAAAAACAAAATAGATTTGCTTAGATCACGATAGTCAATGCAATAATAGAAATCACCAATACACACGCCAATCTTTACTCACAAAACTTGCTTGCGTATTTCACTAGTTGTCTTCTGTGTAAGCATGCTTCCATAGCAGGAGCCAAGTTTCATTAAAAAGACAAACTGGCCTCTGACCCAAAAGGTCATTGGATCAATGAATCCTCTAACAATATCCAAGAGGAAAATTCTTATAGTTGTCTCCTCTACCTTTTAAAAGATGCTGCTGGTAAACATACAGGAAGAAAAAGCGAAACTTGCTTGGCACTGCAACAATAGTTTCTCTTGGTTATATCGAATTTTCAGGATTTCACAACAGCTGCAGGTTTCAGGAGGTAAAAAACAAAACCCTGTGGAGAGATTGTGTCCATCTACTAAGTTATTTCTGTACAAAACTGGAATCTTTGTTACAGAATTTTTAAGTACAAATGCTACTAATGAAAAGGTTTACTGAAGCACATCAAAGCTTCTCTTATGGATGGGCAACACAAGTGCTTCCATGGTGCAACTTCTCCCAGCAATTCATAGGCAGCTACAATTACTTTCTCACCCATTCTGAATCTGAAGAAGTACAAAACTATACAGAGGTGACTAGGAAAAAGGAACAGTTATTATTGAGAGTCCAGGCCATATTTCCTCCACCCCCCAAAAAAAAGGTAAAGAAAAGGTTTGGGCATTCCTTTCCATTTCCATGCTGCTGATACTGGAGAACATCACTTTAACAATCCATATGGCTCTCACTTTAAATCTCCAGCACAGAACTGGAGAGTCTCCAGCCCAGCAAACCAATTTACCTACCTACAGCATGCTCATTTCCATCCTCTTTCTAAAGGCCTTTCAGACAGGGAGAGAAGATTCAGGATTGAAGTTTCTGCTCTGGAAGCACGCTCCTTGCCATAGGAGCATTCAATAAAATGTTATGGAACCCCTACTTGAGCCCATATCTAAAATGAAGGCTGAGTACCAGGTTAACTTGCACCTAGCTTCCAGCAGTCCTTGCTTGGAACACTTAAGAACATTGCAATTTGTTTATCTACAGTTTTAAAATTATTTAATATTTTAAATATAATTTTGAGATAGTAAAAATACCAATAATTCCAAATATAAATTCAAGCAGAAACAGTTGAACCTGGCAAAGGACATGCTACCATTGGAAACGAAGGTGTCCATCCCTCCCAACCCATCAAGCACACTCATTTCAGTCCCCTCCTTCATGTCATTAGGAAAGCAATGCAGCTGGTACTTGCTGGACTGGTGTTCAGTTGGATCAGTAGCTTCATCCAGCTCATCACATCACCACATCATGCTAGTACTGACAAAAGGAAGGGAGAAGGCCTGAATAGCCAGGTGCAGAAGACAGAAAAGGAGCTAAGAGGACCTCTCCTTTCCAGCAGCAGCAAGGATTTATGTAATGGATTAAACTGATTTTGAAAGTACAGCATTGGTCACGATGGTACACTGATCTTCAAAACACATCTATTATGCTTCCTGCATTGTGTACATTAATTTCATTTCACACAAGAAATTCTAGGAACAGTTTGGTTTATTAAGAAGTGAACATCCCAAACAGTACTAGTAAAATATCTGCATGCCATACTGTAACACAGATATATTTATAACTCTGTGGCAATAAAAAGATCTTTTGACAACAGGAGTGCAGGGAATCCTGCCAACATCTGCACATGTACAAACAACATCTCTGTTTTGGCTCCCTTCCAGCTGGCATGTAACAGCCACATCTACACTTCATTACCCAAGTCAGTAGCCGAAGAAGGGGATAAAAATATGTACAAGTGCCCCATTCAGCAGTTTTATATTCACTTGGTGAATATGACAAGAATATTAATTAAAGTGCAGATCTGTTGTCTTTGCAAGCAGATTTGTAACTTTTTGTACTATTCTATTTTGAAAGTATCTTTCTAGATGAAATTGCAGCTAACTTAAATGAGGAATTTTTTTTCTTCATGTATTAAAATTTTGAAAGCCAGTAAGACATGAACACAAATTTGTACAGTCATTAAACATGTTTTCCATTAACAACTTGCATTTAGAAACAAAAAGCTTAGTAGATAGCTGTCAAAAATCTTAGATTTCCGTAGAGCAATGCATAACATAGTTTTTTATTTTAATTCTCAAATTATTAGTAGTATAAATATTTAATTAGATAATTTTGTACTTGAATATGCTATTTGAAGACTTAAAATTGTGCATTTGACAATTAAGATAAAAACTAAGCTCTTGTTCAAAACCAGAAACAGCTATCTGACAAAAGAATCTGCAGTTTTGATGCACCCACTCACATTTTATCTGTGAATATACACACAAATGCCATGGAAACCACAGACAATTAAGCTTTTAGAAGTGTTTTAAAATATAATAACGCATATGCAAAACTACAAACAGGTAGCTTAGTAAGTTTTCCCTCATTAAAGTTGTTATCTTTCTCTATTCACATAGAAATATGTATAATCTTCTACAGATGGAAAAAGGGAAAGATGGAAAGATGGAAAACAAAAAATACGACAAAAACTTCTGCTACCTCCATTCCCAGTGACACATACATCAAAAAATATTTTAGTTGCCCTAATTAGCATAGCTACAAGATTTCTCTCTAAGCAAGGCTTAAAAACCTAAGCCAACCCTGTCAAATGGACAAACGACACTTTGTTCCTGAAAGAATAATACTGCATTTATGACTTTTTAAAAAAATACACTGTAGTCTCAGAATAAATATTGAGAATTAATAAGATGAATTTATCACTTCACTGAAGCATAAAACACACTATCAGTGCATTTGTCTTCCCCACTTCCATCTGCCTAAACATGAGAAGATACACAAACCTGCCACTGGTTTTGAATGTTCAGAGCTGTGAATTAGATCATGCAGTAAAGACTCACCTGCTTGAAGCTGATAAGGCCTATTGTAGTCTGCAATAACACAAATCCCCTTTGAATTAAACACTTAAAAGAACATTAGTTTATCATAATCAAGCATATAAATCATCCTAATAATCAAGTCCAAAAAAAGCCAAAACAGTTTAAGTAGCAACTGACATCTTTGAGCTACTGTTCCACTGTACCATTAAAAAAATGTGCTTTTCATTTTCAAAACTGCTATAGAAGATGCTACATGTCACTACCAATTTTTGTATAAAGTGAGTTCCATTTAAAAAAAAAAAAAAAAAACAACCAACTAACCAAAGAGCTACACCTTAAATACAATGGAATTTAAAAACACGCAAAACAGAGTGGGGACATCTCTTCCTACACCTTATGATCCTGAAAACCTTCATGGCAAAATTACACTCTTTATGACGCCTTTGCTAAAATCATCCTACTAAACTGTGTTTGCCCAGGCACAAACTGGCATGGCAAGTAGAATTTTTTTTCTCTTCCTCAAAAGGAAAAAAATTAGTTTACTCTCTCAGAGTACTGTTGATTCTGCAGTATAAACAGAAGTAGCACTTGTATTAGTCACCAAGGCAAATAAGTAAAGCTCTGGAACCACGCAGACCTGGAGATCAGATTTTACAATGAAACTTTTCAAATCAAAGGAGTTTAAAAACCACAGTGTAAACACAGATGCCTTCTTTTTTCAGGAATTGATCTGCATTCTAGAAGATATATATTCAAATATATTTGTGAATGCTAGTGAGTACAGCGAAAACAATTTCATTCTCAACTATACGCCAAATCATTTGACATTCAACTAAAACTCCCACAGAAGTTAAGCATGTACATATATATAGCCTACACACACACAGTGAAGAGTGGATTTCATTGAATATTGCAAATATTAGTAGTCCCATTGAAACTACGTTTCTTTCATTTATTTGACTTTTGTTCAGTTTTATTACATTTCAACAATGTACATTTAGTACATTTCACTACATTACAGTTACTACATACAATTCACGCCAACAAGAGGTACATAACAGGCTTAATTGACACACTATACGACAAAAATAGACAGAAAACTCTATAAACCCACTCAGAATTAAAGTTGCTCAATAATTAAGCTGAACACTTGAACTGTAAAAGTTTATTTCACAATGTTAGCAGAGGTATGTCATTTCTCCAAACAAATTAACAAATAATGATTAAATGCAAGAACCACAGTATAGAAAATTTAATGTTGTATTGGTTGTTACCTCTTCAAATTAGTTTGTAGTTCATAAAAGTTTGTTCAGATTATATTTGCAACAGATTAAAATGATCACTATCTACTTCTCATCAGTTATGAGTCCGGAATATATCACTATAAAGAAGACCTAGCAGAGATGGCCTACTCTTATTTTTGAAAGTTAATTTGCAAAATCAAGGAGACTAAAACAAAGCCTCAGTTATTTAATTCAGGAAAGTAAAATGCAGCTCCCGTTCTACATCAGACATACCAGAAGCAAAGAGACAACATTGGTATTTCAAGGTTTGGAATGTGGGGTAACACGGTTTTTTTTTTTCTCATGATCCCCTCATCCAGATCGTTGATGAAGACATTGAACAGGACCGGCCCCAAAACTGAGCCCTGGGGAACACTGCTCGTGACCGGCCGCCAACTGGATTTAACTCTGTTCACCACAACTCTCTGGGCTCGGCCGTCCAGCCAGTTTTTTACCCATCGAAGAGTGT